>NC_057718.1:59979204-60175479 GCF_004010195.1 Chiloscyllium plagiosum
CTCCGCCCCCACTCCCTCTCCGGCCTATCACCCTCACCTTAACCTCCTTCCACCTATCGCATTCCCAACGCCCCTCCCCCAAGTCCCTCCTCCCTACCTTTTATCTTAGCCTGCTTGGCACACCTTCCTCATTCCTGAAGAAGGGTTATGCCCGAAAAGTCGATTCTCCTATTCCTTAGATGCTGCCTGACCTGCTGTGCTTTTCCAGCAACACATTTTTCAGCTCTGATCATGTGTTGTCAGGTTTGGTGCAAAAATACCTCAAACACAGAAAATATCATGGAAGCAATGTCATGGCATTTGATGCCTTCAAAAAATCAATAAATATTATTCATTAATGCTTTTTTGATTTGATTTAATTTGATGTATTGTTATCACATGTACCAAGATAGAGTGAAAAGAGTTGTTTACATGCTCTACAGGCAGATAGTACAGGACAAAATGCATCAAGGGTAGCAGAACGGAATACAGAATACAGTGTTACAGCTGCAGAGGAAGTGCAGAGAGAGAGAGATCAACATTAACATGTGACATGTCCAGTCAAAAATCTTATAATAGCAGGGAAGAAACTGATTTTGAATCTGCCTGTCTGTGTATTCACACTTTTATATCAATTACCCAGTGGAGAAAGGTGGAAGAGAGTATAACTGGGGTGGGGAGGGGTCTTTGATTATGTTGGTTGCCTTCCTGAGGCAGTGGGAAGTATAGATGGAGCCAATTGATGGAAGGTTGGTTTGCATGATGGATTGGGCTGTTTTAACATCTCTGTAGTGACTTGTAGTCATGGAATAGCAGTTGCAAAACCACACTGTGATGCATCCAGATTGGATTTTTTTGTGGTGCATCTATAAACATTGGTAAGAATATTTGAGGACATGCCAAATTTTGTTTGCCCCTTGAGGAAGTAAAGGCATTGCTGTGCTTTCTTGATTGTCACGTCCAAGTGGGTGGAGCAGGACAGATTGTTGATGATCATCACTCCCAGGAGCTTGGCTCTCTGGACTATCTCCACCTCAGCCTCAGTGATGCACACAAGGGTGTGCTCTTCATTTTGCTTCCTGAAGTCAATGACCAGCTCCTTCATTTTGCTGATGTTGAAGGAGAGACTGCTTTTTTTTATCCCATGTCACTAAGCACACAATCTCTTTTCTGTACTCAGTGTCATTGTTGTTTGACATCCGACCTACAATGGTGGTGTCATCAGCAAACTTGTAAATGGAGTTGAGGTAGAATTTGGCCACACAGTCATGTATATCTAAGGAGTATAGTATGGGGCTGAGTACACAGCCTTGTGGGGCACCGTCAATGAAGATTATCATGGAGGAGGTGCTGTTGCCAATTCTTACTGATTGCTGTCTATGCGTCAGAAAATTGAAGATCAGGTTAGAGAGGGGGGACCTGATACCTAGGTCTTGGAGTTTGAAAATGAATTTGTTGGCAGTTATGGTGTTGAAGGTGGAGCTGTAGTCAATCAGTAGGAGCCTGATGTAGATATCCTTGTTATCCAGATGTTCCAAGGATGAGTGTAGGGCCAGGGAAATGGCATCTTCTGTGGACCAGATCAAGGCAACCTGGTAGGCTGGAGTTGATTTGAGCCATGATCAATCTCTCGAAGCACTTCATAATTATAGAGGTCAGATTTACCAGGTGGTAGTCATTGAAGCATGCTGCATGATTTTATTTTGGTACCAGAATGATTGTGGTCTTGTTCTTGTAGGTGGGGTCTTCAGACTGAAGTAAGGAGAGGTTAAAGATGACAGCAGTCAGCCAGCTAGTCCACATAGGATCTGAGTGGACAGCCAGGTATTCCACCTGGGCCAGATGCTTTCTGTGAGTTCACTCTCAATAAGGCTGATCTAACATCTGCGGCATTGACTGTGGGTGCAGGTGCATCCCAAGGTGTTGGGATTGATGACATTGTTTCATTGATCTACAGTTCAAAGCAAGTGTAGAATGCATTGAGCTCATTGGGTAGGGATGTATTGATGTCTACGATCTATTCAACTTCACTTTGTAGCCTGTTATGTTATGAAACTTTTGATAAACTTTCTACCCATTGATCTTTTGGAACATCTTCAACTATCCTGGAAAAGGAATATCTTCGTTCATGTTTATGAAGACACCATATTCTTAGGGAAAAATAAAACTTTATATTGAAACTGCATTTTCAAAAGCCTGAATTAGTAAAGTACACAATATAGCAACAAAATGAGTATAGCACAAGAAGATTAATGTCCTAATAATCATCTTCCAAATCAAGATAACACTCAATCATTTTAAGTGCCAATGCAACAACATTCATTGGTAGCAATTCTTCCACAGATCCTTTAGATTTCTAATACCCTTAGCTCCTTCATCTAGATTGTTAATGTATAATGTGAATATTTGTAGTCCCCTGTGGAACTCCACTAGTTACCAGCTGAAAAAAAATCTTTTTATCCCCACTCCCTGCTTTCTGCCAGTCAACCAATCCCCTATCCATGATCAATTCTGTCAACATGATTTACATGAAACTCAATATACTACAGATTTATAGGTAGTGCACTTTTGTACTCTAGTCAGTAACTTAGCAGTAAACAAAAGCCAAAGTTATAATGTTGTTTGGCTCAAATGTTACTTGGTCCTAAGCATCTGTGATTAGAGTTTTAATTTAAGTTTTGATTGTCATGGGCATGCTGGAACTATTCTTTCCATTCCTGATGAAGAGCTTATGCTCAAAACGTCAACTCTCCTGCTCCTTGGATGCTGCCTGACCAGCTGTGCTTTTGCAGTGCCACACGTTTAGACTCTGATCTCCAACATCTGCAGTCGTCACTCTCTGCTCCCTGTTCTTCCCATGGGTCAAGCACTGCTCATAATGTGTTGGAATTGTTGAATTATATTGATTCAGGTGCATGTACATGAGCTTAATGGTGCAAAGATATAAAATAAGGGTGCATCACTAAGGGTTAGCATCAGGCACAGTATATTTAGGATAGGGCATTTGTCAAGAGATTGAGGTTGTAATGGGTATGTGCTTGGAAATCAGAATTGCTTAGGATATTACCAGTCAGTGGGGGAGATGGTGGAATAGTGTAATGTTACTGGGCTGGTAATTGTGAAACCCAGGTGAGTGCTTTGCAGCATGAATTTGAACCCACAGCTGATGATGACATTTAAAGCCAATAAAAAATAATAAAGACCATGCAGCAACTATTGTTTATGTAAAAATCCATCTTGGTCGTTAATGCTTTTTTAGAAAGTAAATCTGCCAAGTTTGTCTGGTCTAGTCTACATGTAACTCCTTAAACCAATTGTTTGTTGAAGTTGATACTGAGCATCCTATTCTATGAACAACAAACTTGTTGATCAGAGTTTTGTACGGTACTTGGTCAAATGCTTTCTTCAAAGTTCATTAAAACAACATTATGCATTCTCTTCACCAACTTACTTTCTTATTTCATCAAAAAAATCAATTAGACTAAATAATCATGATCTGCACTTTACAAATCTGTTAGCTATGCATAATAACTCAAATTTCTCCAACTATCCTTTGATTTGTTATGTGATTATTGTTTCAAAAATTTTACTTATCACTGATACCAGTTAGCTAGTGGTTGCAGGGCTATCCTTCAACTCTCTCTTGAACAAGGATGTCACATAATCAAGAAATGTAGAAGTACAGGGAAAACAAATGGGACTAAAGGTTGCTAAGGCTGGACTTGATAATTTACATTCTAAGGTCTTAAAGGAAGTGATAGCAGAGATAGTTGATGTATTGGCTGTAATCTACCAAATTTTCAAAATTTGGGAAAGACCACAATAGATTGGAAAACTACAAACATAATAGTTCTTTTCAAGAAAGGAGGGAGACCGAAATCCAGAAATGAAAATCCACTTAGTTTAAAGTTGTCATTGGGGAAGTACTCAAATCCATTTTGAAGTACATAGTAACAAGACATTTGGAAATTTATGATCCAGTTATGCAGAGTGAACATGCATTTGGGAAATAAAAATTATGCTTGATTGTAGTTTTTTGAGGACGTAACAAGCAGGATGGTTAAGGAGAACCAGTTTATGTGGTATATTTGGATTTCTAAAATGCATTCAATACAAAGAGGCTCATTAGAAAGTTCACAAGGTCAGAACTTATGTTGCTAAGGGTTGTATATTAGCATGGATTAGCTAATAGAAAAAAAAAGAGATTTGGGAATAATAGGCCATTTTCACGTTGGCAAACTGTAACCAGTGGAGTATTACAGGAATTACTGGGGCCTCAATTATTTCAAATCTGTGTTAATGATTTTGTATGAATGGACAGGCAATATTCTAGCCAAATTTGCTAATGATACAGAGATATTTCAAAAAACAAGTTACAAGGAGGATACCATGAATCTACAAAGTGATATAGATAGGATTACTGAATAGACAAAAGAAAATTGGTAGGTAAAGTATAATGGGAATAAATGTGAGGCTATTCATTTTGGAAGGAAGACTAGAAAAGCGGAATATGACTTAAATGGAGAGAGACTGTAGAATGTTACAGGATAGAGGGATCTGGGTGTCGTATACATGGATCACAAAAAGGTAGAGTGCACCATGTATTTAGCGAGGCTAACAGATTGCAAGGACAATGACAAATCTTGCTGGAGCCGAGTGGGACTTTAGTTAGAGTCAACATGGAATGTGTGTACAGATGTGGACTCCTTAACTAAGGAGATACAGGATATGCTTTTTCCTATGTTTTAGGCTAACACTGCTGCAGCATATTAGATACTTCTCGACAGTATCTCTGTGCTATGGGTGTCTGCACATATACTATTAACAGTAGCTGGCTTTACTAGATTATCAGTTCTTTTGGCCTCTCACATCCCAAGTTAATCCTTACCCTAGAGTAAGGATCTTTCCCTCCGTCATGATTGTTACACTCTTCAGTTATCTCTATTCACTATACGATACTGAATATGGCTCGCTAATATAGCATCTAAGACCTCCTCTTTATGAGCTTCATTTAATCTCTGCTCCAATCTCTTCTTCTGATCTGATCAGCTGATGTCAGAGTAACATCATCAGTTACATATACATAATTTGCATGTTCAATTTTAAGTAGTAGATTTTATGTTTTGGATTTATGCAGAAATGATACTATATGTAACTGCTATTACTTACTGTACATTTAAAATGCTCTAGCTCTGGTTTCTAACTCTTTCTACAGTTTTGTTTACTTTCTCAGAATTTACACTCAGGATAAAGCAAACAATTGCAGTGACCATCAATAGTTCACATTCTAATATAATCAAATGCTGCAGGCACGATTTTCTTCTTGGGACTTGGTGAGGAAGATGGTTGGAAGGGCAACTAATTGGATAAGTTGACTCAGGAAAAATACTCAATTAATGACCAGTTAAGGGCTTCAGCTCACTGTTTACTTGATTATCTACCTTATTTACCAGGCAAGAAAAGAGGTCAGTTGCCCAACAGCAAAGCCAAAGGTGATATGCTGCATTTTGGGGAGTGGGGGTGGTGGGGTAGCTTCATTTGCCCTAACAACAGGACAGTCTTCCAGGTATATCATAATGCATTGCTACTGCTCAAGCTCAGAAACCTGGAACTTGTGTTGCTCTAGTGCTAACATTTCCCACACATGTTCCTGTACTGAAACAAGTAGTATCCTGAAGTTCCCACATAGAAGAAAATGCATATTTCATATGACTGCCTGTGAGACATCTATTCATTCGCTAGTGTTTAGTTGATAAAAATAGCAATCTGCTAAAGGAAGATCTCCCAAATTGAATGATTATTGTAACAAGCTAACGTGATTGTACATCTATGACATATGCCAAAATCCACTGATGACAAAAATTAAGTGAAGTTTCTACTTTTAGAAAATTTGCCTGAACTCTTGTCTATTGTAAACATTGGATAAATTTCCTTTGTTCAATGTCTTGTTGAGCTGTGTAAGACGAATGCATATTCTAATAAACTCATTCAATTTGGGTACAATAATGGTGGCCCAAGACCAATTGGCTGGTGTGCCAACATGGAAATATGCCCATTCCAATCACTTACTTGAGTTGCTTCTGGACTTGATTCATTATGGGATGCAGATTTCCTGAATATGTGCAGACATAATAGCTTAGTAACCTTCATTAACTTGATGCTATATTAGACATTGAACTTTTCTAATCCTATGAACAATTTCAGATAACACTGCTCAAGGAAAATATTACACCCATGCTGTTTAACATCTTCAAGCTTATAAAGAAGGTGGAGGACAAGAGTGAGGCTTCCTGATTTTGAATTACATATAAATTCTCTATATCTGACATTCAGAGCTGCTTGAAGCATATATTTAATTATGAGTGTTGTGCTACCTGGACCTTGTACTTTCAACTCTATTGGCTCTGACATCTGTCTTCAGCCATCATATTTGATCTGATGAGATAGTCACAGTTTCTCCTGTATCAAATTGATGTTTATTGACATATGCTTGTTTTGTCAAATTCAAGTAACTTGAATAATGGGAATGCATGGGGTATTTTTTTCTAATTAATTTGGTTTGGTCACATTTGTATCATTGTATATATAAGAATATGATTGCTTTCTGCTCTGGGTCCCACTATCCTCTGGAAGTGATCTATAATTTTCGAGCTGTAGCACTCTTTGTCTCTACTGGGCACTACTTGTGCAGAGCCGAAAATGTGTTGCAGCAGGTCAGGCAGCATCCAAGGAGCAGGAGAATCGACGTTTCGGGCATGAGCCCTTCTTCAGGAATGACTACTTGCGCAGATGAGGCTTTTTTCCTACATAGCACAATTACTGACTTACCACCTGCTGTTTGTTTTACTCTTTGTGTTGGCTTATCATGTGTCTCATTTGAGTGTTTTTATCTTATAGAGTTCTGTTGCTCTCTGATTAGATTATCCTTCTACCTTCAAGGATTCATCTCTGAATCATTCTGGTTTCTGTTTCCAGCACAATCTGAATAGCTTTCTCCAATGTCAAATTGTCTTTGGACTGTAATAAATGTGACAAAATCTGATAATCTTCAATAATTCCAACAATTCTGTCCCTGATGAGTTCTGATTCCAAAGCTCCATAGCCACTGGTTATCCATAAGTGGTAGAGACCCTTAATTAATGGAATTACTGAACTCTTGACTTAAATGTTGCTTCTTGAAGAATTCTATTTGTTCTCAGATCAAAGTAATGTCAAAATGTAGTAGAGCTTTTTCAGATGTATCTATGCTGTTTTTTATGTGTTGATGATTTACAATATAATCAACTGAAGATATTGAATACAGTATATATTTATTAGTTTATTATTATTTATGTTTGAAGAAATTCTGTATTTTAAGAACTATATTTTTTCTCTGATACCCAATACTATAATATTTCTCCTGTTTATGTCTTCCTAATGAGATTATTTATTCTTATTACTTTGATAGTCTTAAATTCTGCAAATCTCACTCCTGTTATAATATATTTCCTTTGAAGACTTTTACTACTGTAAATAGCAGTACAGTTTTGTGTTCCTTGTTTAAAAAATGAATTGTAAATCAGCATTGTATTCCTACTTTTAAAGCATTTAGTGATTTTGAATAGTAATGCTCTATAACTACTGTTAACTGGATGTTTTTCATTGACTTTGTGTTCAAAGTGGAAGTTTCTCCCTTGTGCTGTCAAAATGAAAGTCTCCTAACAAATGTCTTGATAAAGTTCAACATCACCTTCTTGCTCCTGTATCTTACGCTCCCATTAACAAAGCCAAGAATGCCCTATGCTTTATTAACTGCTCTCTCCAACTGTCCTGTCACCTCCGATGTTCTGTGCACATATACACCTGGATCTCTCTGCTCCTGCATTCTCTGTAGAATCAGATTCCCTATTTTATATTGCCTTGGAATGTTCTTCCAACAAAAGTGCATCACCTCATGTTTTTTCTGCTCTGAACCTCATCTGCCATCCATCCACCCACTTCACAAGCTTGACAAGAATTTATCAACTTATTAAAGGGCTGGGGTTTCCATCTTTGCTCATTTGATCACTAAGTTTGATGAAAGAGGAAATTGATGCCTTCTTTATTTCTTTTGGACAGTTAGCAGAATCGGCAGATTAGCCATGGAAATGTGGAGTTACAGGGATAGAGTAGGTGGCTGGGTTTGGATGAGATCCTCTTTGGAGGGTCAGTGCAGACTTGATGGACTGACTGGCCTCTATCTGCACAGTAGGGATTCTATGATTCTAAAAACCCATAGGCTCAGGTAGACTGGCCTCTGGCAACTTTCCCAGATCAGACAGAGATAATGGAGAATTAAATTCTCCTGAGGAAAGTTGGAGAGAAAAGGAGAGTGAGACAGGTAAAACAGAAATGTCGCTGACTTTTAAAAGAAGGGAACCAAATGAGAAGCAGAAGGGAAACCTGTCTAAGTGCTTCCAAGTGGAATGCCAGGCCATTTAGAAAATTATTGGTTCAGAGATTCTACAGAGAATTTAGCTGCCTAAAACATATTTGTGGCATTAAAGTTGGTGTCTGTTCAGGCATGACTGATGACCAGGCTAGCTTCCATGAGTTTGTTTTCAAAAGAAGGGTGATCAACAATTACATTAAACAGTCAAGAGAGAGACAAATTAGCATTTTCTGAGATATTAAGCACTCATAAACTTTGCTGGTTGGGGGTAGGGAATATTTTCCATTTGAAAGCAAGTTAAATTCCACTGTGCTGATAAAAGGGCTTAGTGCTATAACTAGTTGGGTAATGATTGCATCCTTCGCATTGAAGATCCCAAAAGTAATGTAAATACACATTAAATAAAAGCAAACAACTACAGATGCTGGAGATCCGAAGTATGAACAGGAAATGCTGATGAAACTCAGCAGGTCTGACAGCATTTCTAGGAGAAACAGTTAACATTTCCAGTCCATAGTGACTCTTCTTCTGACTTCAGTTTCTGGTCATATTGAAAGTATACATGCATACTCATACATCCAACATACACTCACACTCCCTCACAGGGCGAACCATCATAGTGACTAACTGAAAGAAATAAAAGCACATTACTGCAGATGCTGGATATCTGAAACCAAAAGCGGCTTTGACAAAGAGTCAGTTAGACTCGAAACGTCAGCTCTTTTCTCTCCTTACAGATGCTGCCAGACCTGCTGAGATTTTCCAGCATTTTCTCTTTTGGTTTTGAATAACTGAAAAGACTGTTTGCTTAAAGTTGAAGCTGTTTTGTGTTTAGGGCCAACTGTGTGTGCCAACCACTGATAGGAATTCAAACTCAGCACAAAACATCTAATATTTTTGGCAGTGTTGGAGGAGCAATCAATGTCCATTGCATTAAATTCTAGGGTGAAACATTAGAGACAATTTGACCAATTTGGGGATTTGATTACTCAAGCCTGGTTGACGATATTGCTGAAATGTTCAACTATTTTTACAAGCTCACAATGGCTGGAGAATGCTGATGAATAGACAGATAAATTTTCATTTGTATTATTGTGGAGGCACATTCAGCAGAAGAGCTGCTCATAACTCAACATGAGTACTGTTACCTCCTTCCTTGGATCTACCTTATTTTTACGTATGCATTCCAGTACACCAGTTATTTGGTGGCAGTTTCTGGGACAAAACCAATTTTCTGGCCCTTACACACTGCTAAAGTTTTTCAGGTATGCCATATAAACCTCTGATCAATGTAAGAGTTAAATTGTCATCTGATATTCAGTCAGAGAATGAACTCCATGAAATGGAGCACAGGCAACTCCAATGTCACTAGAATTTAAAACTGTACATGCTGTTTGGGTTTTCTTTAGAAAGATCAGTAGTTTGAAGTAATTTTCCAAATGAAGTATGATCAATTACTTCATGTGTATTTGTTAGTGAAATCAATAGCACTCCTTAAAACAAGCAGCCCTTTCAAAAGTTGAGTCCTGGTTTTATGGTCTTAAGGTCTTCTTATTTTTCCAAAATCAAAATAATTCACCTTTCAGTTAGTAAACATTAGTTGGTTTTTGACTGGCAGAACAAAATATCTCGGGAAAGATGCAATAAAAATACAAAATGGAGCTGCAATATTAGTAGTGTCTTCATTATTACTAAATCCATTAAATAATATTTGTGGACGCAATGGTATAATTAATTTAAAATTATGAAACTACTTTTTATGCTTATGGGTGCTTAGATTGAGAAGAGTAGCTACACTTAAAAGCAACAGAAATAGCTCTAATGTTGATCATTTGAAGTAGAAATTATTGAATCACAGAATGTTACAGCACTGAGGTCATTCAGTCCATTTTCTTTTGTTTGCTTTCGATAAGAACAACTCCATTAATCATACCCACTGGTCATTTCCCTCTAGCTCTGGAAATGTATTTTGAGAATCATCCTTCCCCTTTTTAGAAACCATGATTGAAACTGTTTCCATTACAGTCTCAGACAGTGCATTCCAGTTAATAACCACTCTATGTAGACAATCTTTTCCTCATATCACCTCTAGTTCTTTACACAATCAGCTTAAATCAGTATCCTCTGGTTAGTTGTTTGATATTGCTGTAAAAGGAAAGATTTTGTCAACACTTTTCAATTTTCACTCATTTGGACATTCCCATGGATACCAATATAAAGTGTAAAACAATTTTTATATTGCGTGCACAGTGGATGCTAATTGGTTGGCAAGTGAACTCCAATTGGTAGAGGTTTTTCCATGGGGAATGTACCAGTTAGATAAATTTAATCCAGGTTAAATTTAAACCCAGAGATTGACTGATTGTCATGAGGAATGAACCATGTCGTACAAGACAATTAGGACCTGAAAGGGTGAACTGATATCATGGGTAAGCTCCGCCAATAAGGATATAAAAGTTATCAGAGTATAGGTTGTTACCTATTTTTGTTACACTGAAACAGATGGAATGTATACATGTATGCTTTCTGTCTGCAAAGACCGGGACCCTCTGATTTCATATAAAAACAGAATTTGCTGAAGAACCTCTAGCAGGTCTGGCAGCATCTGGGAAGAAAAAGTAGAGCTAACACTTTGAGTCCAGTGACCTTTCTTCAGTGTGGGTAATTTTATATACGCAGCTTCCAGTACATGCAAGTGCACAACAGGATAAGCCCAACTGACCACCTTAAATTGATAGCTAGATTCTTTTGAGTTTTGCAAGCACAGGTTGATTGAGTCTGATTAATACTTGAACTGCTGCAAATAGCAGAAGGGGTATGTTGTTTGCAAGGGTCTCATCTTTGGGACGTATGACCTATATATGTAGAGTCATAACAGCACTGAAATTCACATACCACATTATTGATTGTGTGATAGGCACAACATGTTTTGGTTTGATGGTGGTATTCTTTTAAGAGTGACTGCCACTCATGTTGCTACTGCACCATAGCAGTTTCACTTATTGCTCAAATCTCTGAGACTCATTGCAAGGTAAGGTAGACTGGACACTTTTCAGGTTTTACATGGTGGTCTTTTCATGAATGTGTATCATATACAGTGAGAAATGAGTTGACCCAGGGTAGCCACTTGCTACCAAGAAGGTTTTGATGTATCCTATTTCAGGATCAAATTTTCACCATGAGAAAATGGCTCAGTCCCAATTTATAAGTTGCCAATGAGGCCAATCTTAAAACAAGTAGAACTCTATGCATGTTTGTAATAATACACAGGGCCCCTTACACAGAAAGAACATATACAAACGTGCCTGTTCTAACTTAACAAAATAGCTGTTAGCCATTGTCTGTTCATGCCTCAGGGCATGCCTTGACTAATTAGTGATGACTTGGATGTTTTGAACTAAAAGCTTGGAAGTCCATTATTCCCTGATCTGTGGCAATGCCTCTACCAACCAAAGTCTGCATGGCAACCTATCAGCGTCCTCTTTTCATACAATATATGTTGTTGTTCCCTTTAGATTGGTAATCTTGTAATTCTACCCTAATGCGTACAAGGTGGAAATCTTCAATCGGTTATCTCATTTTATAAGCAAATCAGGTTCTGTCTTATCAGTTACCATACAGTCATAGTCATACAGCATGGAAACAGACCCTTCAGTCCGACCAATCTATGCCAACCATAGGTCCAAACTAAACTAGTTCCACCTGCATGCGCTTGACCCATATACCTCCAAACATTTCTTATTTATATATTCATCTAAATGTCCCTGTCTATCTATCTATCTATCTATCTATCTATCTATCTATCTATCTATCTATCTATCTAACTATCTATTTATTGCTATTTATCATAAAATTTAACTTACAATTATTTAATGTACCTGGCAGACATATGAATTTAGAAATGTGTTGCTGGAAAAGCGCAGCAGGTCAGGCAGCATCCAGGGAACAGGAGAATCGATGATTCGGGCATAAGCCATTCTTCAGGAACACATTTCCAGCAACACATTTCCAGCTCTGATCTCCAGCATCTGCAGACCTCACTTTCTCCTCAGACATATGAATTTGTCTGGTAACCAAAGGTTTAGCAAAATGCATTGATTATCTATTTATGCAGATATTATTATCAAGGAGTTGGCAGAATTAATTGACAAAGATATTCTTGGGTTGTTTTTATCTTGCTGTGGTAACTTGTGTCCTTCAGCACAGCAAGTGAAGATAATGTAGTTATTGGAATAAATATTCAGTGTTGCAAAGCAATCATGTGGCAGGCAGGGAAAAAAATACTGCAGTGATTGCTGTGTGTTGGCAGTAGTTTTACATGATAAGACTTTAAAACATCCAGATTAATATGATCTAATATAAATATGTACCTTAGGAAATACTATGGATTCCAATAAAGTAGCTATTGATATGCATTGTCAGGAAAGGACCTAATGCCCAATAATGGTTCAGAGAATTCTCCAGTTCATACCCGAGCCATAGACCAGCTAGATTCCATGTTTGTTTCTCAATGACACTCCTTAGATATGTTGATTTCTGCCAGAAACATTTGGGTAGATTTACTGCTACAAATCCTTCTTGTGTAAACTAGTCTAGGCTATCAATACCATGTGAGGAAAGGTGCACATTTGACATTTTAGACAGAAGAGAGATTCAACCTTGATAAGCAATAAATACGTTAATTCCAGGTTACTTAAAAACTAATTACATTACACCAAAGCTACATGGTTATATCTTTCTTCTTACTTCTCTTGGCAGAATATGTCTTAATTTCAGTTAGTTTATACGGATAACATTCCAAATATTTCAGAATTATCTTTATATATACCTGTTATTATCATCTCCAAGGGTTTAAAGATTGCTGGAATACTTTCAAATGAAGGAATACTGCATTTTAAGTTCTGTACCAAGTAGAAGAACTCGTTTTTTACACAAATTTCCTCTTTTCTCTGTGATTTTCATATCCTTTTTAGCACTCTGGAGAATTTGCACCCGTTCTACTTTTTCAAGTTTTTAAAATGTTATTATACATTGGAAAAAAAAGGCATCACATTGATAATGCCTGTGGAAAAAAAAAGTCATTTATCTTGAACAATAAAACTTTGCCTTTCCCTTCAAAACACTGGTTTTAATTAACATTTATTTTGTCTTCAACTTTTTTTCATGCTCATTAGTCAACTTATGCTGCCAGTTTCCCAATTTTCTTTACAAATGTCTTTTTTTAACGACATTTTTGCTCAGTAGCTGTTCCCTATTTCTTACCCATCCGCTAAGGAACAACACACAGTAATGTATCCCACAGTTATGATTTTGACATTTCGTCTTGCAGCTTTGGTGACACTCTGCTTAGTATTTGTGAGCATTTTCAATATTTTTCACTCGTGCTGACTGAGGTTGGCTTTTAAAGGCAATCTCATTGTTGCTATGACTCCTGCAGCCTTTTTATGGATAACTGCTGCTTTCACTTACACTGAAGTCTCCATGTGCTTTTAAGCTGCTGAATATTTAAAGATACACTCAGTTTCCTGATTGTGTTTTTCTCTTTGCACTTTGGATGTCTGGGACTTTTGTTAAATGGACTTTCTTCAAGCTATCAAATTACTAACATATTTTATGTGACAATGGTGCCTACCACTGCTAGGATCTTATGTTGTACATCTAAGATAGATGTGCATCTCTTGTGAGACATCAGGCTCAACTGAAGAGTAACTTCACTTTACAGCCACTAAAACATTTTCACATAGAACTGGCAACACACACACAGAACTGTAACAGCATTAAAAACTTCACTTTGAATCTGAATTATTTCTCATCCCTAGTTGCCCTTGACAGCGTCCTGGTAAGCTACCTTCTTAAACTGTTCTTGTTACTTTGCTTGGTACACTCACAATGCCATCAGGGAGAGATTTCCATGATTTTTACACTGCAACATTGAAAGAATTGTGATATATTTCAAAATCAGGATAGTGAGTGTCTTGGAGGGAAACTTGTAGGAGTGATATTCCCTAGTATCTGCTGGCCTTGTCCTTCTAGATGGAAGTGGTTGTGGGTTAGGAAGGTGCTATCCCAGGAATTTTGGTACATTTCTGCAGTGCATCTTGTAGATAGCACAGACTGCTGTTACTGAGTATCGATGCTGGGGAAACTGAATGTTTGTGGATGTGGTACCAAACAAGTGGGCTGTTTTGTCATGTATGGTATCAAGCTTCCTGTTAGAGCTGCCACTCATCCAGTCAAGAAGGGAATATTTCATCACACTCCTGACTTGTGACTTGTAGGTGGTGTACAGAATTTGTGGAGTCATGAGGTGAATTGCACAATGCAGAATTCCTGGTCTTTGACCTGTTCTTACAGTCTCTATATTTGCATGGCTATTCAGTTCAGTTTATGGACAATAGTAACAGCCAAGGTGCTTTTTCATTTGGCTTCCAGGAATAGGATGCCATTGAATGCCAAGGGGTGAATGTTAGATTCCCTCTTGTCATTGCCTGGCATGAATGTTACTTGCCACTTTTCAGCACAAGCTCGGTTGATGTCCAGGTCTTGCTGCATTTGTACATGGACAGCTTCAGTATCTGAGGAGTCTCAAGTAATACTGAACATTGTGCAATCATCAGCAAACATCCTGACTTTTTACCTTATAAAGGAGAGACTGTCACCTTACCATCCTGATTGTTTGCTTATGGTATCTCCTACCTCTAGCAGTAAGCAATTCAGATTAAGGACTGTTAGAGGTAGTTGTCTGGCACTAATTCTCCTTTGTCTAGCATCTGTTTAATAATTAGTGGCAAAAGGTACAACATTTAGAGTCTTTACAGAAAGGGCACTATTCTTAATTAAAAGATTCATCCTTTCTTCATAGCACCAACTACTGGAGTACACCACTTCCGACCATTTCCAAACTGAATTGCATCCATTTACTTAAATATTTGTTTTCTATCTATTAATTTGCTCCCATAGCCCATTATATCTAAATACTTTTATTAGATCCAGAGAAGAACATGTTAACAAATGCCTTTGAATGTGTATGCTTCATAAATTCCTTTGAGTTGCTGGTATTACAAATATTTTGACCTGAATGTTTGGTTAATATTAGTTGCATGTATGGATGCGTTAGACAGAGTTGCACAGCGTACATGGAAAACAAATGTTTGGATGGTGTTTTTGATTGTTATTTTTGGGTTGGCTTGAACCCTCAATTTCTCAATTCATCCATCAATACCAGTAAATGTCCCAAGTTGCTTAACAAAATGATGGTTGAGATAATGGAAGAACCTGCCATAATATTTTAAACTGCACTGAAATAGAGGCAGTTCTGGAAGATTGGAGAGTGGTAATTGTGACACCTTTATTCAAGACTGAATCGAATGACAGTGCTAGTGACTGTAAACAAAATAGTTTACCATCAGTGGAGGGTAAAGTTTTATAATCAATAAACAGGTACTTGGAGAAGTCGAAGTTACTAAGGTCAGTCATGGATTTTTAAAAAACAAAAAATGTTTGCCTAGCCTAATTGAATCTTTTGAAGAATTAACATGTTGATGAGAGGGATGCAATGGATGTTATCCAGATGGACCGCTTAAGAATTTTTTTTTAACAAAGAATCACGCAGAAGATTGCTCAGCAAAGTTGTAGTGGATGGAATTGAAGGCTTTGTGCTTGGATGGAAGAGATTGTTGTTAGGACAGAAACCAGCCAGAGATGGTAAATAATTATTTTTCTGACTCTCAATCCGCATGGGGCAAATGCTTTTCTTGATATATATAAATAGCTTGTATTTTGGAAATAACTCATCAGATTAAATTTACCAGTTACACCAAACTTGGAAGAGTGACAAACAGTGGGAAACAATTCAATTGCAAATGACATCATTGAAGTGGCAAAATGGACAGAGAAGTGGCAAATGGAATTTAATGCAAAGAAGCAAAATTTGATTAACTTTTGTGGAAGGGATTGGGAGAAGCAATAGGGTCTTAATAAAACAGTTCAATAGATTGTTCAGGAGCAGAGGAACTGGGATTGGGTTGATGCACAAGGGACGGGAGGTGCAATGTGTCAGGACAGATTGAGAGAGTGATGTGATAGTAGGCTTCATAAATAAAGAGTTGAGTCTGACAACAGATATCCTACAATAAATGTTGATAAACCTTTGCTTGGGTCACATTTAAAGCTATATGCAGTGGAAACTCGATTATCCGAACGTGATGGACGGGCACTATTTCGTTTGGCTAATCGATTATTCAGAAAATCGATTAAATGCCGGTCCTCTGGGGCCTGGAGTTTTTAAAGTCTGCTCCCCATTCAGGAGACAAGGAAGCACATAGTGTGCGAGACCCCGCCCCCTCAACCCCGCACCCCTCTTGCCCCCCCACATCCAAAACCACCCCCCAACCCGGTCCAACACCGCCCTGCTCCCCGCCCCCTGCTCCCAACCTGGTCCAACCCCTCCCCCCAGCACAAATCACGTGAGCCCATGGCCACCCCCGTCCAGCCCCCGGCCCCTCTCTGGGGCATCTGGACTGCACACGAACAACAAGACTGCTGCTGCTGCCTTTGTGGGGTAAGTTCCAAATAGCACACACACACAACCTTTTACTGCAAATGTTTGACAGGTTCCATGTTTGCTCTGCACAGGACAATGTTGGAGAAATTATTCCTGGGAAGTGAGGGGAGGGGGGGAGGTGGTGGGAGTTGGGGGGGATGTATGGTTCGGGTATCCACCTCTCGAACTCCAGGGAAATCGTGGGAAGCAAAAGGGCGGGAGGTCAGTCATTTGGAGACAGTGCCTGTTTAATCACTGTAAACAAAAGATGCGATCACTGCTGGAAACACGGCTTTGATGTAATGATTCTATCGGGACCTCAAGATCTCCTTCAGCTAATCGGTTTTCAGATAATTGGTATTTGGATAATCGAGTTTCCTCTGTACCCTGTTCCACATTTTAGGGATGATGTGAGTATCCTTAAAAGAGTGCCAAAGAGATTTACCAGAATGGTTCCATGGATAGGTCATTTTAGTGACAAGGTTAGGTTGGAAAAGTTGGCATTGTTATCCTTGGAGCAAAGTAGATTGAGGGAACATTTGATTGAGATGTAACTGATTATGACAGGTTTAATAAGAAGAAAAATTTCTATTGTCTGACAGTACAAGGACTAGGGAACACCAATCCCCCCTGTGGTTTCATACAAGATACTTAAGAAGAACGAGGAAGAACTGTTTCGCAGAGTCAATGAATTCCCTGCCTATAAGGGTGGTAGCAACAGAACTGATCAACTGTTAAAAGGTAAATTAGATGGAAGTGCTCAATTATCGAAGTGAGGGCAGGGAGGAGGAAGTTGGGACCCACTTGTCTTCAATCAATGCCATGTTATACTCCTTGAAGGCAATTAAAAAATTTAGCATGTAAACTGAACAGTCAACTGTGCATTAATGTGCAGTTACTCTGCTTAATGCATGCCAAAGTTAAAAGTTTATTTTGTGATGAAATGTCAGGACCTGGATGTCCTTTATCAAATCATGTGCAGTAATTTACAGTTGATCATTTTGGCTGTTCTTATATATATTGATTTTGCTTGTCTCTGAGGACCTAACTCCAAGTGAACACTATGGGTGGAATTTTGCAGGCCTCACCATGGCAAGAATGGTGTGAAAGTGAATTTCATCAAGTGAGAGGTAAAAGATCAGTACTAGCCATTTTGTCCTTCAAATGATATAGTTGTAAATGATGTTCTTTTTCATAATATTGTGTGCCTTTTCTTGCAATTTGAAATGACTTTAACTTCCTCAGTTACCCATGGATAGCCTTCTTGCAGAGTTATTGTTTCTCATTGGAATATATCTTGTTAAGCATTGTTAAAATATATTTTTTATTTGTCCACAGAGTGTGTGCATCACTGACTAGTTCAGTATTTGTTGCCCATCCCTAATGCCCTTAATAATGTGGTGATAAGCTGCCTTCTTGAAAGCTGCATTCCATGGACTGTATGCAAACCTGAGTGTTATTTGGGTGAGAATTCCATGACCCAGTGAATAAATAGCAATATAGCTCCAAATAAGGATAGTGTGTGGCTTGGGGTAAAACCTGTTCATGTTCCCATGTATCTGCTATCCTTGTCCTTCTACAAGATAGAGCTTGTGGTTTTGGAGGTACTGCCGAATAAAGATTGCAATGCATATTGTCCACCCGGCAGCTCCTGTGTATTGGTGGCAGGGGGTGTAAATATCAAATGTGGCAGATGGACGCCACTCAAGTGAGCTGCTTTGCCCTACATAATGTCGAGCTTCTTGAATATTGTTTGAGCTGCACTCATCCAGGCAGTCATAAAGTATCCTATCATATTGCTGACTTGTGCTTTGTACTTGGTGGACAGGCATGGGAAAATCATAACTCCCAGGATGCTAAAAATATGGGCTCCAGCAATGGTAATGCCATTAAATACTGAGAGGTAATGATTACATTCTCTCTTGTTGGAACTGATCATTGCCTGGAACTTGTGTGCCACAAATATAATAGCTATTGGAACATGCCCACTTACTTCCACTTAACACCATCAATTCAGCTCTGTTATTCTGAATGTTGTGCATGTTCAAATAAAGTGCCTTTAGTTTTGTCTTTTAACTGAATGTCTTTAAAACATCCACTGGCACATACAAATGGAAAAAAAACCCAGCATTTTCCTGACATAACTTATTTATGGACTCATCATACAAAATTAATCTAATGCAATTCATTATTATTTGCTTGAAGAACATCACCTTATGTTAACCTCTGCCACTTATTTCAACTGCCGTTGGCTTTTCATCAATTTGAGCATTATGTGCCAGGGCAAATAATGACAGAATATCTTAGTGAAGAAAGGGTACGTAATCAGCAATCAAGATGTGATTTGTTTTAATTTTAGCAGGTGTTACAGTGGTGCATTGATCTCATGGATAATAACTATTGCTTTCATTAGCTCTCTTGTTTTTTTTGTATCATTCAAGAACCAGATGTTCTGAGGTTAGCTGAACTGAATATTAAGTCTTCAGAGGTTGCACTCTGTGTAAAAAGCTCTATTTCTGTTTATTACCTCCTACCTATGAAGAGCGTTTGCATGCGATCATAAATGGTTGACTTAACTGTTTATCAGCCTGTGGGATTAAGCAGAGAACAAAGTTTAGTACACTTTATATCAATCCTTCAGATAAAAGAGATATATATCTGCTATCTGTTGAAGGACTGGCATGTTGTTGGAAACTGAGGAAATAGCTGCACAGCATAATACATTTATTTAATAATAGTAACAACTATTGTACTTTCTCTGCCTTTTCTAAAGTGATGCTTCCCCTCCATCTCGTTTGAAAATTCGTCTCTGCGCCCTGCTGTGATAGTTATTAAAAATAATGTGTTTGATGGCATGCTCCCTATAATTTACTGAGAAAAGAAATAAGCTGCAGAATCTCAATTACTTGCTTTGGAATTTTTCATCAAGATACCTGTTTCTGATTGGGAGACTCATCAGTCTGTCATGTTAATGAAGCAGAGTGCCAGTCAAGACAGTTGGGATTGATTGAAAATCAAGAGGTGTCAGAGATTTCAAGAGGGAGGAATGGTGAAAAACTCCACAAAATTAGTAGACAATTCTATTAATTTTAAGAGGGAGGATATAATTTCTCTGTATTAACCTTAGTGATTCTTCCTAGTTTTTGCAGTTGCTACAATAAAATAGCTTGTAAATTTCAGGTAATTTACACAATACAAGTTTCTTGAATCCAGAGGATTAGATGAATGACTGCCAGAAACATTCAGAAGAATGATTATCCACATTATAACTAAGGGCTCTATTCATCAAACTTTGACAAAATTTCTAATTGTTTTCTCTTGCCTCCAATTTTGAGGATTTAACCTTATCATTTGAATTTTTGCAATGAAGGCGACACTAATAGTAATTCTACCCAAATTTCAATTTCAACAAAGATTTTGTGGGAATGCAGCTTTGTAGGAGTCTGGACAAAATACTCTCCCAGGTCTAAATGTTCATTATAAATTCAAACTAGAATGGGATAAGTTCCCCTTGGAGGATGTTTTTTGTTCTTTCACAAGATGTGGGCGCACTTGGCAAAGCCAGTTTTTGATGCCCATCTCCAACTGCCACTACAACATAATTGTTAGGCTTTTCAGCAGTTAAGATTCAATCAGATTTCTGTGAGATCTGGAGTAACATGTATGCCAGCACAGGTAAAGGAGGCAGCTTTTCAAAGAATCACTACAGTGTGGAAACAGGCCATTTGACCCAACAAGTCCACACTGACTCTCCAAAGAGTATACCACCCAGATTTTTTCTCTTACACTATATTTCTTCTGGCTAATGCACCTAACCTACACATCCCTGAACTCTATGTGCAATTTAACCTAGCCAATTCACCTAACCTGCACATCTTTGGAACTGTGGAAGGAAACCAGAGCACCCGGAGGAAACCCATGCAGACACAGGGAGAATGTGCAAACTCCACACAGGCAGTCGTCCAAGGCTGGATCGAACCTGAGTCCCTAGCGCTGGCCTTGTGAGGCAGCAGTGCTAACCACTGAGTCACTGTGCCACCCTAAAAGACATTAGTGAAACTGAGGCCTCCAGAAAGAATGGTAACTGACTGGTTTGCAATTCCATATTCATCAATTGCATTTAAAGTTCATCAAATGCCACAAAGCATTACCTGGTCTACTAATCTTGTTTTTTACTCAACTGTTCTAAAGTGCAACTTTTTCTTTCTCTGTACCATGCTTGTTGCTATCATCAGCTATTTTCGGTCAGTTAACATATATTTTTGAACTCTGATTATTCATTCAGAAACTCTACTGTCAACTTATGTAACTAATACCATATCACAATCTTTTGCTTTCTTTTTAAAGCCCTGAAAAATATTAATATACAATTACAATCTAATCACCCTGTTTGCATCAGGATATTTTTCCTTCCCAGAGCTCCATGAGTCTATACAGTAAAGTCTTTAACCAGAGTGTGTATGATTGGCTCTCTGACTTTAGGTCTCATCTTGGCTGATCTGGTAACATTCCCACCTCTGAATTAGAATATTGAGGTTTTAAGGCCGGCCATGGATTTCAAAATCATAGAATTTTTGGCAAAGAAGATGGCCATTTGGCCCATCATGTCTGCACCAGCTATCTGAATGAGGTATTAATTCAGTACCATTTTCCAAAGTCACACTGTAATCCTTCATATTATTGCTTTCCAGGTAACAGTTTAATTCCCTTTTGAATACCTTGATTGCCTGGGCTACAATGTTGGGCATGGCATTCTTTATCTTAGCTGCTCACTACTGAAAACATTTTTTACTCATATTACTTTTGCTTCTTTAGCCAACTGTCTTAAACCTATATTCACTCATTCTCATTCTTTTCATTGACTATGAAAGGTTTCCTCCTATCTGCCCAGATCCCTCTTAATTTTGAATACCTCTGTCAGATTTCATCTCAGCCATCTCTTTTTCTGGTTGTATTTTCAGCTGTAAGATCTGTGTGCGTAATCTTGGCTGATGCTTCAGTGCAACATCAAAGACCTGTTGCATTGTTTAAGGTGCAATATTTTAGATAGAATATCACGTGTGTGCTGCACCATCAGTGAAAAATCAGGGAGCTCTTTCTTGGCTTGGCTGATATCTACTGTATATATCCGAATAAACATTGATCTCCTGTAAAACTCAGCTCCCAGTCTATGACTGAGAAATTACTTCTAGTCATAGGTTGACCCTGTCTTTTAGCCAAAAAATCCAATCTCTTTGTTCTAAAGTCAAACCCATTGAGGTGCATAAGTGCTTTATAGGATCACAGAAAAGCTGAAGGAATCTGTTTACCTCCACTTATCTGTGCAGATATTTTCCTTTTTGCACTACTTCAGGGAGAAAGGCTGATGGAAGTAGTCTGTTATAACAAGACAATGGTTGAATGTGGGTTTCATCCTCTCCAAAATGTTACTTGTGTCATATGTAAAATAAATATTTTGGTGAGGGATCAATTTGGGGAAGGTTGTATCAATTAAATTTAGAAGATATGGCAAGGGGCCATGGTAGCAATAGTGGAAATGATTTTGATTTGATTTATTATTGTCACCTGTACCTAAGAACAGTGAAAGTATTGTTTTATGTGCAATATAGGCAAACCATAACATGCAAGAGCATACAGATCATATAATGTTTAGACAGACCTAAGCATATAGAGTTACAGCTGCACAGGAGATGCGCAAAAGCCAGATCAACATTAGGTTAGAAATTAGAAAGCAGTCTAATAACAGCAAGGAAAAAACTGATCTTGAACTAATGTCAGTACATATGTTTAAGCATCTTGTGTCTTCTGCCTGAAGAGAGTATTACTAGGGTGGGAGAGGTCTTTGATGATGTTGGCTGCCTTTCTGGGATAACAAGAAGTGTAGGTGGAGTCTATGGATGTGAAATTGGTTTGCGTGATGGTCGGGGCAGTGTTCATAACTGTCTGTAGTTTCTTCTGGTCCTGAGCAGAGCAGTTGCCATACCAAAGCATATACACTCAGATAGAATGCTTTCTATATTGCATCTGTAAAAGTTGGTGAGGGTCTTTTTGGACATGCCAAATTTCCTCAGCCTCCTGAGGAAGAGAAGGCATTGTTGTGCCTTCCTGATTGTCACATCTATGTGGGAAGACTAGGATAGAATGTTGGTTATCATCACTGTGGTCGGAATGTGATCGGAAGGCACAGAGACATTTGGGCGGCACGGTGGCACAGTGGTTAGCACTGTTTGAGTGTATCAGATTATTGAGGATAGCCAGGGAGATAAATTCACATAAGGTTTTCATGACAGTGCCTCACAGCCGCATGTCCTACAGCCAATCAGCCAATCAGACATAATGATAGACCAGATCTGGCAATATGACAGGAGTAACTAATGGGAGAAAGTGAGGACTGCAGATGCTGGAGAGTTCTGAGTTGAAAAGTGTGGCACTGGGAAAGCACAGCAGCTCAGGCAGCATCCGAGGAACTGGAGAGTCAATGTTTCGGGCATAAGCCTTTCATCAGAAATTCCTGATGTAGGAGTAATTAATGGCCTTACAGTAAAAGCCCTCCTACGTAGCACATATCTCACTATGGTTTCAGTTTGAGTGAGAGAAAAGGGGATCAAATATAAATATTTTACATTTAAGGAAGAGAATTTATGAGGGAAGGAAGACAGGGCTATGAAAAGTGAACTGGGATGATCGATTAAGGGGTAGATCAGGAGAAATACAGCAGCAGGCAGTTAAGGAGATATTTCAGAATACTCAGAAAATGTGCATTCCAGTGAAAACAAAAGATTTTAACCATAAAAAAACCTAAAGGTTTCAACAGGAATTTAGAAAGGGGAATAGAAAATAAAGTAAGCCTAGCTCTTCTGGAGATTCATTCTGGGAACTTTGAATGCAAAATAGAAAAAAACTGATTAATTGAACTGATATTTTGCATCACTCTTCACTGTAGACGATACCGGTAACAGCCCAGAGAAATTGTGAATCAGAATTAGATTTTTTTTTTGAATTAGATTACTTACAGTGTGGAAACAGGCCCTTCAGCCCAACAAGTCCACACCGACCCGCCGAAGCGCAACCCACCCATACCCCTACATTTACCCATTACCTAACACTACGGGCAATTTAGCATGGCCAATTCACCCGACCTGCACATCTTTGGACTGTGGGAGGAAACCGGAGCACCCGGAGGAAACCCACGCAGACACAGGGAGAACATCAAACTCCACACAGTCAGTCGCCTGAGGTGGGAATTGAACCCAGGTCTCTGGCACTGTGAGGCAGCAGTGCTAACCACTGTGCCACCGTGCCACCCAATGTAAAAGGGAACGAGGAACTTGAAACAACTGTAATCACCAAAGAAAAGAATGCTGAGAAAATTGAGAACTAAAGCTTGACAAGTCCTCTAATCTAGATAGACTTTATTCTAAGCTGTTAACAGAAATAGCTGCTGAGATACTGGTTGGTTTAAATTTTCCAAAATTTCATAGATTCTGGTAAAGTGCCATCAAATTGCAAAATAAGGAAAGTAATTCCTTAATTCAAGATAGCAGTGAAGTAGAAAGCAGAAAATTATAGACCAACATCTTTCGTTGGAATAATGATGGAATCTATTATTAGGGAGGTTTTATAAAGCATTTAAAAAAGCTTAATGCAATTAAATAGAGTCAACATGCTTTGATGAAAAGAGAATCGTGTTTCGCTAATTTATTGTTATTTGAGGGAGGAACAAGCAACATAGACAATGTGGAAGTAATAGATGGACTGCACAGAGAATTCGAAAAGGCATTTGCCAAGGTACCCTATCCAAAGTTTTTTTGCTAAATAAGAGCTCATGGCTTAAAAAGATTATATTAGTATTGGTAAAGGCTAAAAGGTAGCACAGCATGCATATAAATGGATAATTTTTAGCTGACAGGTTATTAGGAATAGTTTACCACCGTGATCAGCATGGAGGTTTTGACCTTTTATAAATTAGATTAATGACTTCAATGAAGGGGCCAAATGGTCACTTAATTTACTGATGATAGATAGGAGAGTAAGTTATGAAGGGAACAGGAGAAGTCTTCTAAGTCAACAAAGTGCACAAAACTTTGAAGTATAATGTCAGAATATGTATGCTTGTAATGGAAAAGCAGTATATTATGTAAATGTAGACAGATTGCAAAAGTGTGAGGTACAAAGGGATCTGGATCTGGAATCACAAAAAGTTAGTGAGCAGTGATTCGGAAGGCAAGTGAAATGTTGTCATTTATTACAAGAGAAATGAAATATAAAAGTAGGGAAATTTTCCTCAAGCTTCAGAAAAAGTTGTTTAGACCACATCTGGGGTACTATGTAGAGTTTTGGGCCCCTTTATTTAGGAAGGATATCATCAACTAATACCTGGATGTCTGGGTTCATTTATGACAAAAAAAAAGACAAGTTGAGCCTATGCATTGTAGGTGAGAAAAATGAGAGGTGATCTTGTTGAAACATATAAAATCCTGAGTAGGCTTGAAGGATAGATGCTGTGAAGATGTTTCCTCTTCTGGGAGAGACAAGGACTAGGGGACACAGCTTAAATATTATCGGGTCTCATGTTTAAGATTGGGATGAGGAGGAATTATTTTCTCTCAAGGTCATTAATCCTTGAAATTCTCTTTCCCAGTGATTGTATGAGGCATGTGGTCATTGAACACTTTTAAGATAGAGGTAAATAGATTCTTCATGAACATATGAGCCAAAGGTTATCAGGGCTAGGTTGGAATGTGAATTTGGGGCCACAATTAGATAGAGTCATAGAATCATACAGATGTACAGCATGAAAACAAACCCTTCAGTCCAACTTGTCCATGCCAACCAGATATCCCAACCTAATCTAGTCCAATTTGCGAGCACTTGGCCCATTTCCTTCTAACCCCTTCCTATTCATATACCCATCTAGATACCTTTTAAATGCTGTAATTGTACCAGCCTCCACCACTTCCTCTAGTAGCTCATTCCATACACGCAGCACCCTCTAAGTGAAAATGTTGCCCCTTAGGTCCCTTTTATATCTTTCCCTTCTCACCCTAAATCTATGCCCTCTAGTTCTGAACTCCCCCACCACAGGGACAAGACTTTGTCTATGTATCCTATCCATGCTCTTCATGATTTTATAAACCTCTATAAGGTCACCCCTCTGCCTCCATCGCTCCAGGTAAAACAGCCCCAGCCTATTCAGCCTCTCTCTATAGCTCAAATCCTCCAACCCTGGCAACATCCTTGTAAATCTTTTCTGAACCCTTTCAAGTTACACAACATCCCTCTAATAGGAAGGAGACCAGAATTGCATGCAATATTCCAACTGTGGCCTAACCAATGTCCTGTGCAGCTGCAACATGGCCTCCCAACTCCTAAATTCAATACTCTGACCAATAAAGGAAAGATTACCAAACACTTTCTTCACTATCCTATCTACCTGCAACTCCGATTTCAAGGAACTATGAGCCTGCACTCCAAGGTCTCTTTGTTCAGCAACACTCCCCAGGACCTTATCATTTAGTGAATAAGTCTTGCTCTGATTTGCTTTCCTAAAATGCAGCACCTCGCATTTATCTAAATTAAATGCCATTTGCCACATCTCCGTCCGTTGGCCCATCTGATCATGATCATGTTGTAATCAGGAGGTAACCTTCTTTGCTGCCCAATACACTTCCAATTTTGGTGTCATTTGCAAACTTACTAACTATACCTCCTATGTTCACATCCAAATGATATGTATAAATGTTGAAAAGCAGTGGACCCAGCACCGATCCTTGTGGCATTCCACTGGATATAGACCTCCAGTCTGAAAAGCAACCCTCCACCACTCCCCTGTGTCTTCTACCTTTGAGCCAGTTCTGCCTCCAAATAGCTGGTTATCCCTGTATTCCGTGAGATCTAACCTTGCTAACCAGTCTCCCATGAGGAATTGTGTCGAATCGCCTTACTGAAGTCCATGTAGATCACGTTGTATCTGTCCAAATGTTTTTCAACTGTTGCAACTGTACTTACCTCTGGCAGCTGGTTCCATATACGGACCACCTTCTGTGTGAAAAGGTTGTCCCTCAACTGCCATGATTTTATTTTACCTGCTCGAGCAGACTCAAGGGGTGAAGGGCCTCTCATGCACATAATATGCATGTTTATACATAAAAGACAATACCTTATTTAGAATCCTTACATTGCAGATAGAAGCCATTTAGCCCATTGAGTGTGCACCGGCCCTCCAAAGAACATCCTGCTCAGACCTCCGTAACTATCCCTGCATTAACCATAGCTAATCCAACCACCTGCACACTGCAGGGCAATTTAGCATGGCCAATTCACCTAGCTTGCACATCTCTGGACTGTGGGAGGAGACTAGAGAACAGGACGGAAACCCATACAGACACTGAGAGCACATGCAAACTTCACACAGTCACCCAAACCAGACCCAGAATCTCTCCCAGGTTTGCTCTTAAAAAGGTAGTAGTGAGCTACCTTCTTGAACCATGAAACGTCAATTCTCCTTCTCCTTTGATGCTGCCTGACCTGCTGCGCTTTTCCAGCAACACATTTTTAAGTCCTGGAATCAAACCTGGATCCCTGACAATGTGAGGCAGCAGTGCTAACCACAGTGCCACTGGGCTCACTTTTTACTCAGGCAGGGATGATATTTCTCAAGGAACAAATGTATTCATTTATCTGCTGTTTGTGGAATTTTTCTTTGCTCAAATTAACTCTGATGTTTGTAAAACAGTAACAGTGACTTGAATTTAACTGTAACTGATTGACATTCAGTGGCATTACCATCTTGAACCACAGTTTTCAACATTCTGGGAGCTAGCACTGACCAGGGACTGAACTGGTCCAGCCACATAAATACTGTGGCTATAAGATCAGGTCAGCAGCTAGAAATTGTGTGACAAATAACTCACCTCCTAACTTATAAAAGCATAACGCCCCACTTTCCTAAATGAGTGCTGCTGCAATAAACTTAAGAAACTCTATAAATTATCCAGTGCAAATACTGCCTGCTTAATTGGCAACTAATCCATTCCCTTCAACATTTACTTGCTCTACCAAAAACACACTGTGGCAGCAGAATGCATCATGTATAAGGTGCACTGCAGTAACTCACCAAAGTTCCTTTGAAAATATGTTCCAAACCTGTCACCCATACCAACTAGAAGCTAAGGACTTGCCACCACTTGCAAGTTCCTTTCCAAGCTACACAGCAACTGATTGGAAAAAAAAATCACCATCCCTTTACTGTCATTGAGTCAAAATTCTGAAACATCCTTCCAAACAACATTGTGTTTGCAATGGTTTATGAAGGTAGCTCACCACTCCCTTTCTTAGGGCAATTAGATATGTGTGTTAATTAGCAATTCCCACAACCTAAAAAGAAATGAAAAATAGTGCTTCATAAATGCAAATATTATTTATTCTTATCCACCTAATATTCCTTGTTGAAATGAAACTGTCAACCAAATCCCCCTATTTGAGCAGTTCTCCTCTACAGTCCACTTAAAGAATGCACTTCTTTCCTCATTTCTTCTCACCTGTCACTTTGGTGAGAATTGATTACCTCAAATGGCTGCGTCCTTATGATCTACCTACAGGGCTCCATTTTTGACCTCCTATTCTTTATCAGTTACACTCATCAGAATACTGTGCCTCACGTGTTCTACCACATGAAGGTCTGTACACACTAGGCCTTGATAGTCCATTGTCCCCGAGAATCAATTTTGGTTTGCTATGGCCTTGTTTCACCTTATTCTTTCAATTGCTCGAAACATATTATCCATTTTGCACATGCCTCCATTCATTGCAGACCAGCTTATCCCTATTTACCTCTATTATTTGGCGCTTCTTTTTTAATGCAATTCCCTCTGGAATTTCGTTCCAACTGATACATTTTGCTACCTTCAACTTTGCTTTCAAAAGCCTCTTAAGACCCTTTTCTTTGGCATGCTTTTGTCAGGTTACTGCAGTGCACCTTATACATGATACATTCTGCTGCCACACTGTGTTTTTGGTAGAGCAAGTAAATGTTGAATGGAATGGATTAGTTGCCAATTAAGCAGGCTGATTTGCACTGGAGGTTGAGTAGGTTAGGCTTGTTTTCATTAGAAAAAAGGAGATTGAGGGGGGACCTGATTGAGGTTTACAAAATCATGAAGGGTATAGACAGGGTGGATAGAGACAAGCTTTTTCCCAGGGTGAAGGATTCAATAACGAGAGGTCATGCTTTCAAGGTGAGAGGTGGAAAGTTTAAGGGGGATACACGTGGCAAGTACTTCACACAGAGGGTGGTGAGTGTTTGGAACGCGTTGCCAGCAGAGATGGTAGAGGCAGGCACGGTAGATTCATTTAAGATGCATCTGGACAGATGCATGAGTAGGTGGGGAGCAGAGGGATACAAATGCTTAAACAGTACATTTGGATCAGCTCAGGCTTGGAGGGCCGAAGGGCCTGTTCCTGGGCTGTAAATTTTCTTTGTTCTCTCTTTGTTCTTCCTTAACCTCTCTTCTTGCATTAATTTCCATGTAAATCCAAATCCAATTTTGTAAAAATACTCTTACATTCATTGTTCTATGCAAAGAGCATTATACATACATAAATTGTTGACATTGTGTTCACATTCAGTTCACTAGATGGCAATCTATTCCACAAGTTTAAAAACTCAATGTGTAAGTAAAGTAGATATTCCTTAAATTACTTTCATAGCTTCCTTAGCTTCATAACTACTTGCCTCATTCTCTCCTGCTTCAACACAACTGGTTTTTTTATATCCACTTCACCAATTTTATTCTTGACATTTAAAAAATGTTGATTTTATTGCAAGTACAAAAATCAAATCTTCCTTTACTAATTGATTGCAACCATATATATCTCAGGCTGCTTCTCCATAATGGGAACACTTGCAGTACAGGAAGTATTTTCAAGCTGTAAATAAACATGAGATGTGATGCACTGAGTGTGATTTTTGTCAGGACTGTCAGCGGCAAATTTGCCACCAAGGATACCAATATGTTTTTCTTGTTAATCACAATGTTTTAATTACTTCTTTTTTACAGAAATATATCATTTTGAAATATTTGCGGAATAATTAATCATTGCAATTGTTACCTTCTTGTGCAGCTGAAAAACTATCGGCATCAGGCTTTAGATGAGTTTTCGATTCCTTATATAAAACTGTTTATTTCCACACAATAATAGTCAATATTTCTCAAGCAAAAGTTGCATGAAGATATAAAAAGGAAGGAGTGTGAAAAGACCATTTAGAGTTCTCAGCTAACTGTATCAAGCAGACCCAGCTTGGTCCTTCAGAAATTGGTGGCAAAACTCAGCAGTTTTGGAAGCATCTGTGGGAATGAAACAGACTCCGGTGAACTTGAAATTTTCTGATGAAAAGTCACCGAATTCGAAACGTTAACTCTGCTTTCTTCTCACAGATGCTGCCAGACCTGCTGAGTTTCGCCAGCAATTTCTGTTTTTGTTATAATAACTATTTGCTTTGTTTCTAAACCAAATTTTTGTAGAGAGTTTTATAGCACAGCTGTAGGGTACAAGTTGCCAATAGCAATTAGGTGATCTTATCCAGAATCATTGTACAGTAACAAACCAATGGCGTGAATCTGATCGTGGAACAATATCTGTACCATGCTGTTTCTCTCCATGTACTGCCACCATAATTCACAGCACATGACAGAGATTTTATTTGTGATCAAGCTAGCCCAATTTACATCTTGTTTAATTTGTGTTACTTATAAGAAAAAAACTAATGAAGATGTAAAGATACACAAGAAGCAGCTTCAGCAAGTGCCATGCTCACTGTGTTACCCTCTGGTAATCAGTAATTTACCCACCTTGGTGCCAAGTATTCCTCAGCTGGCACTGTTATCTGTCAAAGTTCTGTGTGAGAAGGTGAGTCACTGACATCATTTGGTGAAAGGAGGCTGAAATGTAGCAGAATATGATTGAGTTTATGAAAGAATCAAAGTCAAGGGATTGATGGAAAAATGTGTTTCTAGACAGATCAGTTTAACTCATTTGTTTTACATTTCTGACCTAGGCCTCATGAATAATTACAGCTGCTTGTAACAATTAATGAGGTGAACTCTTTTAGCTTTAAGTGTCAATATATCTTAACTGGTCCTTCTTTTAAAAAATCGCAAATGCACTCCCTTGATGAGTGAGTTAGTAAACACATCAAATCATGGAGAATTGGAATATTGAAGAGTGAATTAGTGACCTTTGCTGAGCCGAGGCATCAGTCAAGGCCCTATGGTTGGCCTCTGCTCTGGGTTTAAGAGGGAGAAAAGAACACAGTTATTGCTGGAAAGCATATGGTGTCGATATCAGGTGAGTTCAAGCTTAGTTGACATTTACGGTCTTGACTTATTTATAGTCACTTTTGTGACATGGTTGAGGGGACAGCATGCATGGAACCACATTCCCAGAACAACCTGCATTTCGGGAGAAGGTGGTAGAACATTAGAAGTCGAAAATAGCAAATGCTTAATATCATCGTAATTGAGAGTACTTAATTCTGTTTGGTATTAGTTCTCCTTCCCACCTATACTCATGGAGGTGCTGATTCAGGTAGAGGTGCATTTCCATAGGTCATAGGGAAGTATCTCGCCTAGCTGATCTTTCTGAGAATACAAGCCTCGATTTTGATCGCCAGCAGCTATTTACCATAGAGAGCATCACAGGGAGCACAAACCAAACATTCATTACAAGCAGATACTTGGCACAGGAATCACTGAAAAAATATTCAGAACTGGGAACTATCACTGATTCATTTTCATTCTCTTGCAGCACAAAATGACTTTAAGACATTTTTAAAATAGTGAAGAAAGAATGTCCTCAATCAAAGCAATGCAATAATTACAATAGTATTGAAATCAGGCACAGTAATGGAGTAATATCTAATCTCACATAACTGTTGCTGCATGGCAAGCTATTCTTAACTAATCATCCATTTAAAAATGCAATATTTAATGGAAATATTAATTACCTGGTTATGTAAAGGAAATCCTTCAACTTACTAGGTTAATAATATAATCACATTATTAATCAATTCACAGCCAAATTCTTTCTCAAAAGGCAGTAGTCTTTAAAAGTAACACAAATCACTATAATAATGCAATAACCCGAGTGGATGAAATGCATCCAAAAATATTGAAAGAAACTAGAGAGAAGAAAGTGGAGACATTCACACCCAGATATCAACATTATCACTGCAAAAGAACTAGTAGACAGCTACAGTAATTCATAACATCAAGAAGAGGATTAGAACTAATTCAATGAAATGAACTTGCAGATGGAAATGTAGGATGGGTTTTTTTGACTCTCAGGCATGGTTGTCACCCAAACATGGCAAAAATAACAAGCTGCCTATGGACAGCAGTGGGATGAGAACAGCAAAAGATTCATATCATATCCCCAGCAGGAATGATCACTGGCAGTCAATTAAGTGGATCAGGGCATTCCTAATCAATGTCAGTAAAGATATTTAGTTGGGGAGTTAAAAAAAGTTATTAAACCTTTACTGCTTCACCTTGTGTTTTAATCTAATACTGCTCCAGCTGTATCTTTCCAATACACCGCTCTTGAGACTGCTTGCTCTTTATCTCTAGGAAGCCTCTTCAATGGCTGGTGTACTGTAATACTCTATGTATATCTGTACATAGTAGATTATTATGATTATGGAGGTACCAGTGTTGGACCGGCCTAGACAAAGTCAGAAGTCACAAGATACTAGGTTATAGTCTAACAGGTTAATTTGAAATCACAAGCTGTTGGAGCATTGTTCCTGACAAAGGGGCTACACTCCGAAAATTTGTGATTTCAAATAAATCTGTTGGACTATAACCAGGTGTCATGTGATTTCTGACTGTGTAGATTATCAAATACAGCTCTTTAGTGTAGTGTCTAAAATCTCTCTGCTCACATGCACCTTCTAGAGTTGTGTCTTCTTGCTTACTGATATCAGAACATGTAATCAGTTGTATCATCATGTTTTACGTGCATCTGAATGTATTGCATCTTCCCCCAAGTTTCTCTCCACTTGGTCTATGTTATTCCAATAGTTTACTTTCATTTACCTACATAGTCATTTTCTGTTTTTTAAGATGATGATGCTACTGTTGACTTACAATATTTTTTAAAGCGTCTCAAATGGGTGCACTTTTAGCATTCAGTTCTCCCTGTTGGGCATTTTTCCCACTTGTGATTCTGTTTAAAGCTGCATGCAATGCATCTTAATATGGGTGGAGTATAGTGATTTCCCTTCTTTTGGCATTTTGATGGACTTTCAGAATAGTGATAAGCCATTTTGGAATCTACCATCTAACCATATCAGAAGAATCTTCAATAGCTCCTTACAGGACTGACCATTTTTGGGACCTGATTTCTGCCCAGTGGCAAATTGGATTGCCGAGTTCAGCTTTAAACCTTCCTTAAACTGAAGACAGTCTGATTACATCTTAGCCTTCACATTAGCTTCAACATGGTTTTTAATTAATTCATCTCTTAAAGCTCCATGCCTGCAACATCATGCTAGATGATATAAATCCATTTAAAAAAAAGGCTTCTATTGATTCTCCCAAACGTAGAAATCGCTGATAGAATCTTGCTGTCAAAGTGTTCTGCTTATGTACTTTTCCTTTTGAGAATGTTGTCAGTTTCTGACTAGGATTCAAATTCTTCTGAGGTCTTTTCTCCACCCTTCAGAGTCCTCCCATGCTAGCCCAGTAACTGAAGTCAACTGACTTATTTTCTTTGCATACAGTGCCTTCGTCTGTACCAATATGTTTTTCATTTAAACCAACTGAGATTCTCTCTTGCCTTCCCTTTCCATCAGCATTACTTGGATTCTATTTTAACTTCAGATCCTGACCCTGGAAAATTGTGGGCGGCACGGTGGCACAGTGGTTAGCCACCCGGGTTCAATTTCTGCCTCAGGCGACTGACTGTGTGGAGTTTGCACGTTCTCCCCGTGTCTGCGTGGGTTTCCTCCGGGTGCTCTGGTTTCCTCCCACAGTCCAAAGATGTGCAGGTCAGGTGAATTGGCCATGCTAAATTGCCCATAGTGTTAGGTAAGGGGTAAATGTAGGGGCATGGGTTGGTTGTGCTTCGGCGGGTTCGGTGTGGACTTGTGGGCCGAAGGGCCTGTTTCCACGCTGTAATGTAATGTAAAATTATTCCTTAACTTTATCTTGTGCTTTAAATTAACACTACAGCCTGCACATCGAGATTTCGGAGTGTCTCAGGGTATGGATGTCTGCACATATATAGTCCCTAATGATGCTTGCTGCTTATCACTGTAGTAAGGCTCTTCAACCCCTTATATACTGTCACACTTATTTTACTTACACCCGTTAATAGTAGGATTTCAAATTAAGATCTCCAGTGCAGTATCTAAGATCTGTCTCTTCACTTGTACTTTCTAGACTGGTTAAATCTCTCTTACTGACCTTAGAATCACATCATCATGTTTATGCAAATCTCAGTATACCAAACTGACTTTGACATCTCCTTCGGGCCTTTACCTGTGTGGTGAGAGAATGTCTGTCTCTGCCCAAAAACACACCTGTTTCTTTTGGGCATGATCATAGTGTGAACAAGATAAGTACCACTGACAATATTTTAATTCCCCTACACATACCCTGTTATCATTGGATATGTCTGAATGTAAATTAATCTTGGTTTTAAAAGGTAAGACAGTTTTTTTCTGAGTGGTTAGAAGTGGTCTCCTTCAGCACTTACTTGATTTCAGTTCTTGAACCAATTTGTTCACTAAGTATCAACAATTTGAATATAGGCCTCGAGGCAGTAGTGTGTAAATTTGTAGATAATACTACAAAATGAAATATAATTAATTGTCTATGAGATGAAACTGCAAAGGAATATTCATAAGAAGAGTTAGGTTTAAAACCTATCCATTGGAATTCAATGTCAATAAATAAGACGTGATGCATTTTGATAAAGTGACAGTAGTAAATATACAGACGTGCAGTAAAAATGCAGGCTTTATACTATTGAAGATCAGAGTAACTTGGTATTACAACCTCATAGAGTATTCAAGGCAGCACCACAAGTTAATAACACTTCAAAAAATGCCAATAGTATTCTTGGTGTTCTCTTCAGATGTATAAAATATTAAAGTGAAGAGATAATGATGATCCTCTATAAAACCTAAATAAAACTTGAGTTAGGTTGGAAAATTCTTTAATGGTAGCATGTGCAGTGTTCCACAGGCTAGCAAGGATATTGAAGTACAGATTTACCACTGTTGCCCAGTAAACAAGCAACTTGCTATTGATAGTGTTAATTTGGAATCAATATGTGGCTAATTACATAAAAACCAAAAACAGCTGTGAATGCTGTATATCAGAAATAGAAACAGAAGTTGCTGGAAAAGCTCAACAGTCTGGCAGCATCTGTGAAGAGAAATCAAAGTTAATGTTTCAGGTCTGGTGACCCTTCCTCAGGACTCATGTTATGAGCCCTGAAGAAGGGTCACCAGACCCGAAATGTTAACTTCAATTTCTCTTCACAAATGCTGCCAGATCTGCTTTTCCAGAAACTTCTGTTTTTGTTGCTAGTTACACTTCTGAGCTAGAAATAAACATGGCAACAGACACCATTGTAAGGTCAAATTTATCACTTGTATGCCTGTGTACTTTAACCTTTTTGAGATGATGGTAAAATGGAAGAATGTGCAAATGTTTATCATTCGTCTTGATTTTTTAGCTCCTTAGTTATTGAATGGTAGTAGAGGATTGTTAGGAAAATGTACATGAAAAATACTTTAAGAATATACAAATATAAGAAATAGCAGCATCTAATTGAGTCTGCAACAACTTTTAATACAATCATACCATCACATGCACTTCAACAATTTCAAGTTTCCTTGACACTTTGCCAGGGTGTGACATTCTAGGGTCTCTGTCTGTCTCACTCTCTTATGACAGTCACTGAATATACATCCATAGTCATTTGTTTAGCTGTAGTAGCTCCTATTTTAAACAGTAACCACTGGAATTAAAAGTTTAATGTGTCGATAGAAAATTGGGCTTTTGATTCATCACCCTGACAAAAGCAATATCATAATGACTTGATAATTCATATTTTGTTGTTACTTCAGGGACACTTCCAGTATTCATCCACTGGGTGCTGCAGTCCCCTGAAAGTCCATCACCCCCTACAATTTCCAAAACAGCATACTTGTTTGAAATGGGGATAGCCACAGAAGACTTCTATACTACCCATCTACCTCTCCTACCTTTCTTAGAGTTAACCCAAATACCTGCCTGTATCTGCAGCTTTTCTCCCTTCCTATAACTGACATCCATTACACCCCATAGCTCTTGTAAATTCCTCATTGCCTCTGTCGTTCCAATCGATCTGACAAAATTCACAACCAACAACATTTATTGCAGATATAATCCACAGTAACCCTTACACTCTCCCAAAACGGCCACATCCAACAAGAAGAGCATATCACTTTACTAAAGGCTATTTTGCTCCTTCCAATCTATAGAGCTAGAAAATAGCACCGTTTTATTCTTCTATAAAACACTGCTCCAGGCTAACGTAATACTTATGGCTTATATTCTTAAAATTTAATTGCCTTGGAGGGAGAACAATTGAGATTTACAAGAATGATACCTGACTTCAGGTAAAATGTGGAGAGATTATGCAAATTAGGCTGTTTTCTCTAAAGTTTAGAAGGTTAAAGAGTGATCTGATCAATGTCTTCAAGGTATCAACACAAAAAGACAGGGTACAAAAAGAGAAACTGTTTCCACAGTTGAGGGATTCTAGGACTAGGGGCATAGTCCAAAAATTAGGGTCAGACTGTTTAGGAGAGTTGTTATATACAAAGGACTGCAGGTGTTTAGAACGTTCTTCCACAAGTGGCAGTTGATACTGGATCAGTTGTTAATTTTAAATCTGAGATTGATAAGCTTTTATTAAGCAAAGTTATTAAAGGATGGGGACAACAGCAGGTATTTGGACTTAGGCCACAGATCTGGCATGATCTATTGAATCACAGAACAGGCTTTATGTTCTTGCGTTCCTATGGCTGTTTTCATTTGTTGAGTGGTGAAGAATAAGATATAATAGTTAAATGATGTTGCACAAGCGATTTAGAACTGAAGATGCAGGTGAAACCTTTTGCATGCTATGAGGCTGAAAGTGCAGAATTCACTTTCAGCATTAGTTGTTGAGGCTATATCAGCAATAAGAATTGGTTTGCATTGAAGGGTTTAAAGGTATGTAAGAGTAGGTAAGTAAATATGATTAGAATTATTCGATTGAGTGGAAGTTGAACACAAAAATGGACTGATTTAGCCAAATAGCATGTTTCCATATCATAGGTTTTATGTCTTTCTATTTCTATTTCTATTCAAATATATAGTAGCAAAGAGTGGTAAATATAACATAGCAACTAATAGATAAAATCAAAAATTGAGAAGTCAATTTCCAGGAAGAGTAGGCATTTGGAACATGTGCCACATGGATGGGTTAAATAGATAACACTTGCATATTTAAGGGGAGGTTGAGGGCAGTAGACCAATTGGGCTAAATGAGTTGTTTCTGTGTCATATTTTTCATATAATTCTACAAAAGTAATGGTGTTTAGACTTGATACCAGAATGTGTACTTAATATATATTGTGGATAAGTGATTAACAGATAACCAACAATTGATTTCTACTGAAAGCGTATTTCCATTTTAAATTGCTATCTTGATATTTATCAGCAAATTGCCAATATAAACTTGTCCCACCGTAATTGCATTCTTCCACAAGTGGCACTTAAGATTGAAACAATTAACAGGCAGTGCATGCACATATAAGGGCTGGCCTTTCAGTCTGGGGCCAGAAATCTCACAGTTGACCACGTCATTGGCCCGGATGTGAGCTGGGCAACCAATCAGTGGCTTCAGTCGTGGGGAGGAAACAAAAAGTAGTTTTGGGGGTGATCTTAAAAGAAAAAATGTCAAACATTACTGGATTTGATTTGCCTGGAGGAATGGAATGAGGAGGAGAGCAAAAGGCAGTAGCCTCATATTCCAAACAATTGCCTGAACATTCACGCATCAAGTGTTCAATTCACTCTGTTCAAGTGATGGTAAGTTTGCCTCACTGTATAAGGACTTCAGCTTAATTATCTTTCTTAAGGTTTTTTGATCTGCAGTCACAAACATCAGTAACCAATTTGATTCAACTCAGCTGATATATAAATCAGCTGAAAGCATTGTGTACCACAAAGCCTGTGGGCCCTGACAACATGTTGGTTATAGAGCTGATGGTTTGTGCTTCAGAACTCCCGTGCCACTGGCCAGCCTGTTCGAGTACAACACTGGTATCTAAGCAGCAATATGGAAAAATTCCAGGTCTCGTCCTGTCAACAAGAAGAATAGAAAATCAAATCTAGCCAATTAACAACTCATCATTCAACTGTTGATCATCAATCAAAGAGTTGTTGATGGTGCAATCAAGGGACCTTTCAAAGCAAGAACTTACTGTCCAAGTCTTAATTTTGTTTCATGGGTTCAGCCTGGACCACTTGGCTCAAGATCCCATTTCATCCTTGGCCAAGTACATTCTTCGTGATACCTTTGATGTTTGTAAACACTTGATACCAGTTGAATAAAGAATCCCTGCTTCCTGATCTTTGAGCTGTCCATGTACTTCAATCACACATCACAAGTGTATGACTTTAAAATGGGGGTTTATTTATGTCTGTAGTAACTGGTCCAAATATTCCATAGTTCACAAGAATACAATATTACTGGCTGGTTAGCACGCATCATTTGATTGCCATGTTTGCTCTTAGAGCTCCAATAATCACATTTCATGCTTGTGAAGTGAAGTAAAACCATACACCGTCCCAATAAGAGCAATGAGGTATGCAGAAACATCCAGTAAAAAATGAGTAGAGCAAACAAATCATTGCATCAATCAGTGTGTAATACATTATAGATGTCAGCAGTGCCAATTTGAAGATTGATATTCCAGCTAATGCCCACTCTTATATTTGCACAGTGAAATGCAGCAGGAAGGAACCTCCTTCTACCCATCACCATTGTAATGTATAAGGGAACAAGGATTAATTACCAACTGACTTCCATTTGTTATTTCAGTAATTTTTGAAAAATGTATGGCTTCTAGAGTTATTTAAATTTGCTAAAGTCTGTGAGGAGTGATGTGACAGGCACTAAAGGACTTCTTGGGTATAAAACAAAATTTATAAGGTAGAGGTTATGCATACCCAATGCATTCAGAGAATAATACTCCAACCTGAATTTCAGTGAGGGAAATGTATGAGATGTCTAGACTTCAATAAGGGTATCTTCAATGAAATCTGCTACCTCCTACCCAAAACTACAACCTCCGAGTATGCCAAGTCTACAGTGCCACCAGCTATGAATTTGTCTGTGGTGATGAATTTTCATACATGTTGTTCTTTCTAGGTGGATAATGGTGATATTAGTATTTAGTTTCTGATCCTCATATAAGATGTCACTGAAATGATCTATTCAAAGATTGCTGGCTACATTTAATTCTCATTTTCTGCTGCTGGGGCAAACATACAGATTTGATAGGATTATAGCTTCCCCTCATGCAGGAAGTAATAGTTTTTGTCTTATCTGAATGGAACACAAATGAGATGTATGGATTCTGTTTACTTGAAATTCCCTTGTGGGGCTTATTTACAGATACACTAGAGTAATTTCCAGACACAATCTGTGCCTAGATTAGAGTAGTGCTGGAAAAGCACAGCAGTTCAGGCAGCATCCGAGGAGCAGTAAAATCGACATTTCGGGAAAAGCCCTTCATCAGGAATATTCCTGCCCGAAACGTCGATTTTACTGCTCCTCGGATGCTGCCTGAACTGCTGTGCTGTTCCAGCACCACTCTAATCTAGACTCTGGTTTCCAGCATCTGCAGTCATTGTTTTTACCTACAATCTGTGCCTAGAGTGCTCAAGTGCAGAAAGCCTCTAATCATGTGGTAAACACCAGTGGGGTGGCACAGTGGCTCAGTGGTTAGCACTGTTACCTCGCAGTACCAGGGACCTGGGTTTGATTCCAAACTTCGGCGACTGTCTGTGTGGAGTTTGCACATTCTCCCTATGTCCTCCGGGTGCTCCAGTTTCCTCCCACATCACAAAAGATGTGCAGGTCAGGTGAATTAGTCATGCTAAACTACCCATAGTGTTAGGTGCATTAATCAGAGGGAAGTGGGTCTGGGTGGGTTACTCTTTGGAGGGTCGGTGTGGACTTGTTGGGCCAAAGTGCCTGTTTCTACACTGTAAGGAATCTAATCTAATTGTACTTGCTCAGTTGTATATTGAGTTATTAAAAGGACAACAGTCCAAAACTCATAATGCATAAACATTATGTAAAAGCAAAAATAGCTATTAGGGATCATAACATTTATGAGCACAGAAGTCTGAGACTCTGTCCATTTGGTGATTTGACAGCATTCTAGATTGTCTTATGGTGTAACATTCTGAAAAAGTGGATTTCACCCTCAGCTGGTTTTGTTTTGCAGCATATTGTCAGTGTGTTGATTATTATTCTGGTGTACCCCATCAAGTTATTGTTATCTGGATGTGGTCTTGTATGTTTGCTTGCACAACTAACACATTGCACACTTCCCTTAGTTAGTTTTGTTTCTCTTCAGACTTGCTCTGTTAGCTGTTGTGACTTCATAGGATCTGGACTCATTGCATAATTTGAGAACATGGCTATCCAAAAAGTTTTCCATTGTTGGATGTGTGACTCTGACCTTTTATTCAATGTGTAATTGAGGTAGTTCTGCACCTATCTGCCATCTTCATCCTCACTTATTGCATTGAGAAGTGCACACTACGTCTGAGAAGTTGGATAGATGGTGACTTGGTAAAATTGTCTCAGTTGTCTTTCAAATATGATCTCTACTGATGAATGTAATCCTATATCCAGCCTGTGCAGCTCTGAGGTGTAACATTGCAACACTCAGCAAGAGCATTCGATCTTGGGTTATGTGTGAGGATATCACATGTTTCAGGCCTCATTTGGCTTAAATATCCCTAAAAGGTCTGCCCATATATTGCAGCCTATTGTCAGAAATAATGTCTTCAGGTGCACACTATAGATTAGATATGGCACTCAAATATCTGTCATGGACACACTTGATGTGTCCTTTATCTTTATTTTGCAGACAGAAAGAATATATACATACACCATGCTTGTTTCACTTCAACAGAGTAGGTTAAAAGCTCTAATTCATTTCTCAGGGCAATGTATTAACCACACAGCGTTGACCTGACTGGATTAAAATTTAAGCAAACTTCGCAGTTAACTGCCACTTATCATTAACATGTGTATTATTCATGGGAAGATCTCTGCCAATCAAAGTCCACTTGCCTATCAATCTTCATTCTCATTGAATATAAATGTTGTTTTCCTTTGCATTGGTATTTCTTGTAAGTTGTCCTGATAATGCAAGACAAAAATAGACTACAGTCGATAATGTGGTGCTGGAACAGCATAGCAGGTCAGGCAGCATCTAAAGAGCAGGAGAATCAATGTTTCGGCCATAAACCCTTCATCAGGAATGAGGCTTGTGAGTCGGTGGGCTTGAGAGATAAATGGGAGAGGGTGTGACCGAGGGCAAGGTAGCTGGGAATGGGATGGGTCGATAAAGGTAGGTGTAAAAGTGATAGGTCAGAGAAGAGGGTGGAGCAGATAGGTGGGAAAGAAGATGGCCAGTCCTCAGGAAGACTACACACACACACACAAACACAGACTCTCTTACAGACCTATACACTCACACAGACCCTCTCTCATACGCTTACACATACACTCCTACACTCACACACGCACCCTCTCACAGAGTTATACCCCTTTACACCGACACTCACACACATACACACACTCTCACAGACACTCGCACACACACTCACGTGCATGCACACACATATAAGTTTGTGGAGTGAATTTGTACTTGCAGAATTACATTTTACTTTCCTCAACAACTGCATGTATCCATGTAAGATTCTGTAAATCTGTTTTTTAGATTAAAATAAGTCTGACCATTGTGGCACAGACAGTCTCACACAGGGCAGCTCACAAATTAAGTGCACTATCTGGGCTGACATGACGCCAATTGTTAAAGTTCACTTGAGAATGTAACTTTTAAAAAAGTTTTGCAATTTACATATGAAAGAACTGAAACCAACATGGTCATTCTAAAAGATGAGAGACTTAACAAACAATCCAGGTCTTTTTCAATATATAATTGCAGTTACATCACACTGTAAACTTCTGCTATAAATTCTGTGTCTTATGATCTTATATTCCACAACAACCTGATGAAGGAGCAGCGCTCCAAAAGCTAGTGCTTCCAAATAAACCTGTTGGACTATAACCTGGTGTTGTGTGATTTTTAACATGGTATACCCAAGTACAACACCGGCATCTCCAAATCGTGATCTCCAGCGTATGCTGTCCTCACTTTCTCCTAAACATAGACTACAACAAAATATGTCTTTTTTTCAGCAATACTCAAGACTTCACTCTTTTTCACTCTAAGACCACTATTGCCTAGTCTTGCTATTGGCATTTGAGCATGAAGGGAATTCTTCAGAATTCTAACAGGACTCTACTTTGCCAGTACTGTCAGTAACTCAGCTAGTTAATTCATTAAATGGTTGATCTACAGACCGGCAAAGTTCCAGATAGCTATCAGTTCTGTTGGCTGTCTTCAACTCAGATGCTTTAGGTATAGGAATTTACCTCATTGCCCTTGGTAGACAGGAAAAAAAGTCTGAGATTGCCACTCCTGGTTGCTCTCTACTGAACCCTGCTAGCAGCATCTGTGTGAATCCAACACTTAGCTGCAAAAATCTATATTGATTGAAAAACTTCCTAAAACTGACACAAGGATAATGCCACTGTTGCAATGGACTGAACATTTCCCAATAATCATGGAACTGTACTCAAATAAAAAAGAACCATATTGCTTTTAAGAATGTGGAAAGGTGAGTGTCAAAAACTGGAAGTAAGAAAAATTGCTGAGTCATCAGGTTAAAAATTGCTGGAGGCCACTTGCAGTAATTACAGCCAGTATTCTCATATGATTAGAACATATCAGCTTTAGTGAGTTAAACAAGATGAAGTGGGATGAAGGAAAAACTTGTGGATGCTGGCAATATTTTCACATGAAGGCTCCAGTCAACTAGTTGGCATTATAAATTTGTTGCACTTATTGTAATTGTGCTGGAAAAGATTTATGAAATATTTCCTTACCTGAAAGAATACCGCAGTAGGTACAGGCTTGATGCAGAGTGTGAGAGTGTGCACTTTCAGCTGTCAACATGGTAAAATCTGAACGAAAAAAAATGGAAATCATATAATGGATATAGATGAGATATAGTTTAGGTATTTTAGTTTGAAGAACAAGATTTTACGATCAGATATGTCTTAAATAAAATCAATGGTCGTGAGGTGTGCCTTCTTTTAAATCGTTGATTGCTCACCAGTGTTGATTCCATCAACATTTATTTGATGCCATTTCTGTTTGTGTGAATTTTGGAACACCAGAATCACCAGCAGATATCTGAGATCTGATCTAACACTGAATTGAATAATTTGGATCTGCTAATTAATCAGCCACAATTATAAATACATAGTTCATAAAAGATTTTAGACTGAAAAAACCTGATGATTAGGAATACATACAATCAGAGAGACATCCTTATTCGCACTCACTGAAAATAAAATATTTAACAAAATTAAGCATATTTAACAATGTACATCTGAAGAAAATGTTAAACTATTGTTTAATTTATTTTATTATTCTTTACGCTCAACCATAGGGTATCCACATAAAATGTGTGCTTGATTGCATGTAGGTAGGATATGGTTTTAATCATATGCCAGATATATAGCATATATATTCAATAATATCTTTATATCAAACTTGAACTTGTGATCTCCACATATCCCTTGCTGGCTAAAAAGGGTCAGGCCACCCTTGAACAGTTATTTGCATTGTTACTGCCACTTGTTTTTCCTCTCTGTATTAATTAATCTCTCTGTTTACTTTAATGTCAGGGGATTTCCCCATTTGAAATACATATTTTTCTTCATTGTGTCACCTTGCAGTATAATTGTGTCAGTGGGAAAATTTTCAAGTGATTAGAAAGGAGAATCTCTATAACTGAATGTATGAGATACATACCCTTATTGGATGTGATTGTGATCTTTTAATATGCAGTCATTGACCCAGGGTTGTTATTATCTATTATCACATATAATGTAACTCTTTATGATTAAATGATGATGCCCAGCTGAACGCTATGATTGCAAAGGATTAGATTATGTCAGAACGGTAATAAACATAAAATGCTGTTAATGTTTGGCTAATGAAATCTGGACATGAACAAGTTTATGAATTGATATAATTCATTCAAGTGTTTTAACTGAGCTGCTGGTTCTAGTAATAATTCAAAACCTTAGCAGGGTTCAGTGATTAGGTGGTAGACTAATTTGCTAGAAAAGTCAATGAATTTTCATCGTCCCAGGCTATCATACACAGCATGGCTGATTGCATTAGAACTATACAAAGCAGCTCTCATAAATATATTTATTAAGCTTAATATCCTTTGAGATGATAGGACAGATGTTATCACTGCAGCAAATGCACAATTAATCCTTTTTCATCTATTGTATGTATAGAAATAAAGATACTATAAAGTTCGCTCTGGGAATTAGCCTCAAAGGTTTTCAAAATCTAAAATAAATCAAAAGCAGCTAATGGAAAAATACCAACACGGTGGGATAGCCAGAATAAAAGCCTTAAATGCAGAGAAGTTTGGAGTCAAGCTACTTCCTCTCTCTAGAATTAAATGTGCAGCAATGAATGGGCTTGGCAAAGTCAATTTTAGTTATAGATCATTGAAGGGAACAACTTACGGAGTAAATTATAAAGATTACTTTTTAGGTACTGTTATAGTTTGTCAGAATGTTCGTTCAGCAGTCTTGATCACACACTAGATTCTAACCTGCCTTTGTTTCCTCCTTCTCTTTGAAAGGTTTGTTTTAGGACAATATCTATTTTTCGCATATTTGTAAATTTACTTTTTGAAGTAGGCTTATTTTGTATGAATAATACAAAAACTTACGGGAAATGTACATTAAAAAAAAGCATTTTAGCTTGCTGAATATAACCCAATTCCATGTAAAAAGCAAATTATTTGTCCTAGTTATTCCATGCATGTACTAAGTTATGTATGCTTAAATAACGGTGTTATAAAATCTAAATTATGAAATATTGATATTCTGAAGAACAAATATGAAATGTATTAGATAGCATAAGAATGTTAATACTCAATGATAAATTAATATAGACAGTAGTGCAACGTCACTTCATCTTACTTACATCGTCAAGAAACCCTGTGGCCCATTATAAATGATCCCATCTTCAGTGTTAATTACACATATGAAAATCAGATGCACCTTTCTGCAACATGGGACAGATTCTACTTGGAAAGCCCTAAACAACAGCTTGAACCAAAAACAAGAAAAATACCAAGCAACCTGGATATCTCTCCTGAAGATCAATACAGCAAGACATGCCCAATACTCCCAGCTCTATACCCTACCTGCCCCAATAAATACCACAGACAAGGAAATTACAAGAATATAACTTCAGCCAAACTGCACTTCATGGATAGAAATGCAGATCTGGAACAGTGAATTTCATGCTGCTGGGTGATCACCCACACAAATAATAGCTATTTTCACACTGCAACAAATTAGGAAATGTGTAATATTACTTCCCTACTATATACAACTGTTTCAGGAAATTTCTGACAATACATGACAAAAGATCTTTGGTCTAAAATGCTAGTCCTATTTTCCTCTTTCCAGGTTTTTTGTCTAACCTGCTGAGTTATCTTTTTTCTAGGATTTTGTATTTTTATTTAAATTTCCCAATAACATCAGTATTTTACTTTTGTTATTGGATGCAAATTGTGTATGATTTGAACCAGAGGCCTCCCAGTATGTCTAGTCTTAACATCGTAAGTCTTCCTCAGTACCTGCTAGAGTTTTTAAAAAAAATTTTGATTAGATCATTACACCACTTGATAGCTCCCCAGATCTAGCTGCTATCATTGCTGTTCCAGTTGATATTAAAGAGTTGATTTTAGATGTTACTGGTGTTGAGTTGTAATTACTTTGTGACCTTTACTTGCTCCAGGCAATCTGTATTTTCCGATACGTGTATATATGCTCTTAGAAAACCAACACTTCAAGTAATTATGCATTAACAATATCCATAACAAAAAAAAATCTTTTAATCACATATATTTAGTGTGGACTTTTATAGGATAAATAACTAAATGTCTTTAAGTCACCCAGACTGGTGAAAACATCTGTCAAGCAATGAATGTCCTCAACGTCAGTTTTACAAATCAACTGGTGAATAAAATACAATCTTGCTTTAAGATATCAGAGTCCACAATGACCAGCTGAAGATTGTCCTGTCAAAGTTAGTTTCATTGAGTGTTGGGAGTGGAGGCCTGAATAAGGCTATACAACTCATGCAGCAGCAAGTGGAATATGAAGATCTTTTCTGCAATAAAGCAAAAGTGAAGTTTTACATTTATATTTACATTTTTTTAAGCACATATACTCTTTTGAATTTAAAATTATTTCACTGGGAGACAAATGAACTAGGTAGTGAGTAAACAATGAGCCTTGAGTAAAGGCAATAAATAACATGTCCACTCTCATGAAATATTAGTTCAAAAATCTATTGTATGAATAACTCATTTGTGAAATAATACTGATTATTTACAGATGACAGGCAATATTTTTGAACAGAAAATTCTTGGCCATTTTGGTGTACTTCTATTATAATTTGACTGTAAATACATTGGAAGTGACAGAAATTAGACTGGGGCTAATTTTTAACACTGCCGCTTTTTTAACACTGTCTTTTTAAGGAAGCCTTCAGCATGTATCTGGACCTTAAGATGCCCTTTCTTTCTCTTAGATACAAATTAGCAGCTTCCATCACTGAAGTACTGGGGGCAAAGTGGTGGGTTGGGGATGGAAGAATGGTCATCTGACCTCTAGAGCCCATCTGCCACCCTTAATGAGATGGGGCTCCTAGAAGTGATCATACAATTGTCTGCCTCCTTGAAAATAATTTGCAGGGTCCCAGAACTGACAATTCCAAGTTCCTGACATGAAATTCAGCTAGGCATCAGATTAGAGCCCTGGAACAGCAATCATACCAATTCACTCAATTCACTCAACACAGATGCTGCCTGACCTGATGAGTATTTCCAAAATTTTCGATTTTTAAAATATCATTCCAGTATCATCACCTCCATCAAGATGCTCTTTAAAACGTACTGCTTCCGATCAGTTACGGTTAGACATGCTTATTTGTCGTAATTGGCTCAACGTTAACTTATCCTATATGTTTTCCTATATTATTTGGGGTTTCTAATAGTTTATGAAAGATGTGAGCAGTCCATCTCTGATCAGTGCCTCCCTCAGAAATGTGGAGCCATACTTCCATTTTGATCATTCTTTCATAGCACAGAACATCCCTACTTCACAGCAGACAGTTGCCATCTTCTGAGGTACTGAGAACCAAATGTTGAGTATGTCAGCTATGTCAGTTGTTAGGGTGCTGTGAGGATTGGGTGCCAAATGAGTAAGGGGGTAAGATGAGGGACTTCAGGAAGGATTCTGTGATGGTGAGTGGAATGTCAGGTCTGGCCTATTCTGGCCATGTTGTGGCAGGAGACAGGGGCATCTGGTCAGGTCTGGCAGAGGGCAAGTAGGGGAGAGAGTTCAATGGGATGAAGGAATTTGTTGGATCAGTATTGGTGGGAGGTGTTGTTAGGTCAGGGCTGGTGAGGGAAAGGGTATATCAAGTCCAGAAGGAGTGTCACCTTAAGAGTCTTGGGGAGGGGTGTAGATGGTCTTGGATGTAATTGGGGGTATGTGAAGCAAATATAGGGTTAATTTAATTGTTATTTTGGAGTTTTATGTAATTTCTTGTGAACCCTCCAATGTCTTTAAATGGAGAGAGGATACCATGTGTGGAGGAATTACCCAGAGGAACAACCAGTTTCACAGGCAATTCCTTTGCCATGTGATATGATGGGGAATTCACAGTGCAACATTCAGATCTGTGCTGGAACAATGGCCATTGGAAAGTCCAGGCTTTATATACAGACAAGTTGTTGTAGGAGCAATGGCATCCATTAGTGCTCTGTCACTAGGCTAATATTCCATTAACACTACAAATGCGAGCACGGTCCATGTTCAATGGGGCACTGGGTTATAGATTTCCAGCACAGTTTTATTTATTTGTCTTCCTGTAGACCACATGACCTGGTGCTATATGGTACAATGAACACTGCAACATCTCTTATGAAAGTGCACATTAAGTGTGGGCAGGTTATTATTTAATGCAAAATATTACAGATAAGTCTAATCCTGTCCAGGGCTCACGTCCCACCAAGTTTTGCTGCCAGAATAAATGTAGAACCATGGAATTTGTTATAGTTCAGAAGAGACCACTCAACCCAAATTGCATACTCAAGTTCTGTCAGCATTTTGGCGTAACACTAGTCTCCTACCTTTTCCCCAGAACTCTTCATATTGTTTCCAAGCAAACATTTATCTAATGCCCACTTGAATGTTTCAATTGAAACTGCCTCCACTACACTTCCAGGTAAAGCAATCCAGACCCTAATTACTCACTGTGTGAAAACGTTATTTCTCACCTTATGTTTCCCCGAGTTGCTATTTCTAGTTTTCACGAGCCAATTCTGTTATTGCTGCCACCTTGGATCAGGACAACTAGCTCAAGTCAGACCAGAGACAGGACTTGAAACCTCCTGATCTCTGATCAGCATAATAGTAGCTAGTTTAGGTATATGTTTCCACCCGCATTGCCTTGGCGATGATCTAATGGTGTGATTCCCTTACCCATCATGAAACTCACCCGATATTTATTTAATTGGAACAGTGAATTCAAAATTGGGCAAATTCAATGAAAGGCAGGTGATTCATTTCTCCAGATGAATTCCCACAAGTAAAAATGAAGGCTTACTCCATCGTTTTCTGACTGAACCATCAAGAAAAGCTTTCGATATACAATAATGTGACTGAGTTCTTTCCAGATATGACTGCATATCTTCTGTTATACCCATATCTGATTCAAATTCAGGGGAATTTCTGGCTAATTGTGGCATAGAGCTGTGAGATATTTTTATTCCCATTTAACTGCATCATTTTTCACTATTCCCAGAATAAAGTCATTATACAACTTGATTAGATCATATTATTGGGGCGGCATGGTAGTCCACTGGTTAGCACTGTTACCTCGCAGCACCAAGGACCCAAGTTCGATTATCAGCTCAGATGACTGTCAGTGTGGAGTTTGCACATTCTCCTCATTTCTGCTTGGGGGTGCTCCAGTTTCCTCCCACAATCCAAAGATGTGCAGGTTAGGTGAATTGTCCGTGCTAAATTGCCCATAGTGTTAGGTACATTAGTCAGGTGTAAATGTAAGGTAGGGGAATGGGTCTGGGTGGGTTACTCTTTGGAGGATTGGTTTGCACTGTTGGGCCATATGGCCTGTTTCCGCAATGTAGGTAATTGAATCTAAATAGCTCTACAACTGGATAGATAAATGGGATATTAAAACTTACTGACAAATATAAAGTTTTTGGGCATTATTCAAAAAATATTTTATAAATACAGAGGAACCTCAATTATCTGGCATTCAATTATCCAAATATCGGATTATCTGGCAAAATTGCAAGGCCTTGATGATCGGCTAACTCCGTTATCTAGAATTTGACTAACCGAACAGCATACTGCCCACCTGTGTTGTTCGAATAATCGAGTTTCCTCAGAACATAACAGATGGAACTGATGATCAGAAATATATAAAAGATCTATATTACCAATGTAGTAATGCGATTTCACAGGTGCCCAGAATACTCCTGGACATATTCAGACCAACATCATGCTCAGGAATTCAGGCAAAGTCAAACCCCAATTTAAGCACAAGCATGGAATTTCAATTTTTCATGAAATTTACAGACATGCAATTGGCCAGTGAGAAAAAGAATGATTGCAATGTAATTATAAAAATTGGCCTGAATTTCAGGCATACTCAAATGAATATCTGCCACAAACAGCTAGTTTTACAATGAGTTCATTGGTGTAAATACAAATGCGGATTTGAAAGGGTGTGAGACCCAGAAATTTAGATGGATGGATACAGTTATGGACATGGCCATTAAATGAATGGAAGGTCTGAAAATCTTTGCAAAAACTCAAAAGGCATCTTAACACTTTAAAAAGCCTTTTTATGGATGCTGATAGTGATCTCAGAAACAAAGGGCATCTGTAGACACATACTGGAAACCTTTTTGATGGTTTTAAAGTGGAGGTGGCATTGGACACCAAGATTGATTATAGAGTGACTCTCTTTGGCATTTCATAACCTCATCTTCAAGGAGATTGCAGGACAGTGGCTCCATGTATGTGGACAGCAGATAATACAGGTCTACATCTACATGGTCCAGACTTTGTGAAGATATCCCTCAAATGTCCCTTGGTAGGTACAATTTGGTAGGACTGAGAATAAATTAGCCACAGTAGTAACCCGCTGGAAGCTTCAAGTGACAATGAGAACTGTGTTCACTGGGCAGCAAGGGCTATCAGTTGATGACAAGACTGATGACTCTAGTATGCAAATTATGCACACGTGCACAACATGGATATGATGAAAGTCATGCTACCAGACAGAAACTGATGGAAAAAATCAATAACTTCTTGAGATAATTCCTGTACTGTGTAGACTGCTCTGAAGGGTACCTGATACCCAGCAGCCTGAGTGCCAAGGTCCACAGTGCTTTGTATTTCACATAATTGGCATCATGACTGAATAACTTTTTCTCCAGGCTTTATTGGCAGTGGCTGAGGAGCTGAAGTAAGAAGAGTGGAAAGAGCATGAGGAAGAGGATGAAGGACAAAAAGAAAGGAATAGGGTAGGGTAGAAGAACAGAATGGGATAATGTGTGCCTTTGGGTTCCTACCTCCCCAGGAAAATAACGAGAGGCCCCACACTGATATATTTACATGTATTTGGAAAAGCAAGGACCGATTAGGGATAGTCAACATGACTTTGTGAATGGAAAATCATGTCTCACAAACTTGATTGAGTTTATTGAAGAAGTAACAAGAGGGTTGATAAGGGCAGAGTGGTGGATGTGACTGACATGGACTTCAGTAAGGTGTTCAACAAGGTTCCTCATGGTAGACTGGTTGACAAGGTTAGATCACATGTAGAATAGGGAGAACTAGCCATTTTTGGACAGCGAAGGAGGTTACTTCAGAGCACAACATGATCTTGGGTCAGATGGGTCAGTGGGCCAAAGAGTGGCAGAGGAGTTTAATTTACATAAATGTGAGGTGCTGCATTTTAGACAGGCAAATCAGGGCAGGACTTATACACTTAATGGCAAGGTCCTAGGGAGTGTTCCTGAACAAAGAGACCTTGGAGTGCAGGTTCACAGTTCTTTGAGAGTGAAATCTCTGGTAGATAGGATAGTGAAGAAGGCATTTGGTATGCTTTCCTTTATTGGTCAGAACATTGAGTACAGGAGTTGGGAGGTCATGTTGGGCTGTACAGGACATTACTGAGGCCACTTTTGGAATATTGTGTGCAGTTCCAGTCTCCCTTCTATCGGAAAGATGTTGTGAAACTTGAAAGTGTTCAGAAAAGATATACAAGCATGTTGCTAGAATTGGAGGATTTGAGTGATAGGGAGAGGCTGAACAGGCTGGGGCTGTTTTCTCTGGAGTATTGGAGGCTGAAGGGTGACCTTGTAGAGATTTATAAAATCATGTGGAGCTTGGATAGGGTAAATAGACAACATCTTTTCCCTGGGGTTGGGGGAGTCCAGAACTCGAGAGCATAGGTTTAGGGTGAGAGGGAAAAGATTTAAAGGGATCTAAGGAGCAACTTTTTCATGCAAAGGGTAGTGCATGTATGGAATGAGCTGCCAGAGGAAGTGGTGGAGGCTGGTACAATTACAACATTTAAAAAACATCTGGATGGGTAGACGAATAGGAAGGGTTTAGACAGATATGGACCAAGTGCTGGCAAATGGGACTAGATTCTGGTCGGCATGAACGAGTTGAAGGGTCTGTTTCCATGTTGTGCATCTCTGTGACTCTCTGACTCTATCATCACCCAATCTGCCTCTGACCCACATATGGGGACCACTGGCATCTTTCACCCAGGTGACTATACCCTCAACCTTCACACCTGGCTGACAGTTGAAACCAAAGCCCATGCACGTAAACATAGTTCCAACTTCTTATAGCAACCCCCACCCCCGACAACTTGGAAGAATGAAAGAAAGGGCAGGAATATGCTAAGGAATCCCAGACAGACTCCCCTTCATAAAGTCCACTGTCCCCAGAAGAGGAGAATTCCCACAACCGATCTCCAAACCCAATCTATGCTATAACCGTGGCTGAACTAGCCATTCAATTTGGGACTGTTGGGCATCTAAAGTTCCAACCTGGGCACTGGGAAGTTTGGAGAAAAAGGGTCAACATCCAGGATACCATCCTGGAAGCAACAGCTGAAAGGAAAACAGGCTGTGGATTATACGATGAGGATGACAGGGAAACCCTGTCATGGGTATAGCTTTAAAGGTCCCCAGCTACGAGTGCACAAGCTGCCATCCACATCCGGGACACATTTATTCTCTTGCTGCTTTTGTTTTCATTTTAAAAGAAAAGGTGGGGGGAGGCAGGAATGGGTGACAATTGGAATGATTTGATAATTTTAAAATGTTATCTGGAACAAGGTGTCAGATATTAGACCAAGATATTTACAGAAATTACTTGTCTTTTTATTAGAAACTGCACTGGAGCGGCTACTCCAAAACAGCGATGCAACTATTACAGAGGGCTTATTGTGTATTAAGTATTATTGTAATGACTGTATCCAAAACATAGCATCGGTGCAAGTGAAAACGATGTACCCAGGAAACCTATGGTATGACTCACCAGATGCTGTGGTATGTGTCGATGGGACCCTCAAGCAGTTAATAGATGAAAGAAAAGGGAACTGTTTAATGATCTAGCCACAGCATACAGGGCAGGACTGTCAATGGTCAAAACCCTTTATTTAGCTAATTTGGAAAATAAACTCAGGATATTGACAGAACAAGTCAAATGAGCCCTAGAAGAACTAAATACAATTGACAAGAGACCACGGGATAACTATAGAGAATCAGGCTAGCTACTGCTTAGTGACCTACTTGATAAAGTAAAAGATAATTAAACAGATCATCCAGGGCAAAATCAGGGATGACAGTGAACAGAAAAACTGCATCCTGTGCAGCATCTACAGAAACTGGACGATTAAGCAGCTGAGGGAGGACCTCAGGTAGTCTAACCAACAGAAAGTCCCATCTTGGATCAGTAATGTGTGCTGTATGACTCTGACTTTATGAACAGCTCGAACATTTGTTCCAGGAGAGAACCCACAGTCACATTCTCCAGCTGTCAGTCATGACAACTCACCAAGGTGTGGTATAATGACAACTGCAAGGACTCTCTTGACGAGGTGCTAGGCTTGATGCTCGGAATTCTAATTATTCCAAGTGACATTGGGTTGAGGACCTTTGAAGTAAAAAATATTGGATTTATTAAAATAGGTATTTGAATGGGCTACTATGAATCCCACTCCACCCCACCCCCTCCCTCCCTCACATGCTGTGGGGAAGGAGGGGACAATTGACAGGGACAACTTGAACAAACCGATCATATCATCGTGCCCACAAACTGACAACCATGAATTCGGCTCCTTTCATATCTATCTGAGGACCTAATTGCACTCACCTTGATATACCTCAGGATATGTTGGTTAGGATTGCAGGCTGGATCAGATACCCCACTCATCATGAATAAAACTGTACATGCGCACAGGGACTTTAGGTGGATGGAATTCCCAAGGTTATCATTATTGTCACTTCTATTTGTTGTGATTACTGAATGTTGTCTATGTACTACAATCCTGTATGGATTATCGAGACAAGTGTTTCCTTTTTTTTGTACATATGATAAGTTTGACCAATGTACATAACGGCTTTCATATGAATACGTAGGCTCCCCTGACAACAAACATAACCAACTTTTGCAATTAGGTTTGAACTTTATTCAAATAAGCTGTTTTCTGTTCAAAATGGGGGTTATGCCGCAGCCTCCTGGCTGCAAAAACACAGATAGATTGCTCACTTAGCCAAACAGCAAGGGCCGCTGTGTATGTTGGCTAAGTAAAACTCTGAAATGACAAAATACACACACCAGACACACTGCAATCACAGCAGCCAGGTGCTAATGACATTAGCATTGCGTAAAAGGACAGATATATCTGAACAACTTATCCATTAAACAATGGAGAGCCACGATAGAAAGAACCGGTTCTGCTACACAAAGAAACAAAGTGTAGCATGCCATCCAAATGATTGACTCTTGCTTCAAACTATTAAGTGTATCGCCCAGATTTCCAGAAATATAGAAAGTTCTGAAAAATCACCTAAAAAGTATAAAAACAGGGCTCACCTGCAGATCTTGCTCTTGGAATCTTCTGAGGCCTTCTGAGGAGATCAGCATGGCAAGAGGCAGAGACCAAAAGCTCTTTGACTGCACAATGAACTCTCTGCCACAACGCCATGGCCTCCTCAGCCTTCCAGCTCTTTGACCACACAACGAACCTCTCTCAGAGGTGCACTCAGTGAGTCCATTTCTCACTGCCACAATGCCATGACCTCCTCAGCCCTCCAGCTCTTTGACAACACGATGAAGTCTTCGCTACATCGGGGAGACTGAACGTAAATTTAGGGAACGATTGGCCGAGCATCACAGCCAGGCCCACAGGAGTCAACTGGACCTTCCAGTCATAGTCTATTTCAACTCCCCTTCCCACTCCATTTCCGACATGACCATCCTTGTCGTCTTCCTTTGCCACAACAAACCACATTGCAAATTGGAGGAACAACACCTCATCTTCTGCTTGGGCAGTCTACAGTGAGCTCCCCAATTCCAAATAATCTCTGTTCCCAGACCCTCCCCCTTCCTTCCACTCCTCCCTGCCACCAACCGGATTCATTCCTCCCTTTGACCAACCAGGTCATACACTCTGCCTGTTTTCACCTAACCCACTTCACCACTCTGCCCCTGCCATCCCCTTTATCTGCAGCTCCCCCTATACCCACACCCAGTCCTGAAGAAGGGTTACACCCGAAACATTGACTTTGCCACCTCCTGATGTTGCCTGGCTTGCTGTGTTCTTCCGGCCTCCTGTCTGTCTACAAGAAGCAGAGACCAGCTGACCACCTAGAGACAGAGAAAGAGAGAGAGAGAGCAGAAGAAAGCAGCTTCGCAGACCCAGAGACAGAGCCATGGACAGCGTGACTGCATAAATTTACAAGAGACTCAGGAAGGGGCCAAATTGAATTAGGGATGTTATGTTTAGCATTAAAGATTATTGTAATTTTGTTCCTAATGAAGTAGCACTGTTATGCATTGGTACTGTTTGGTGTTCGTTTCGATTTCACTGCTTCAGTATTGTGAGACACCTGGGCAAATTCATTCATAACATTCTGATTGGAGTTGTCTGTAACTTGTTTAAAGAGGAACTAGATAACAATATCTAAACAGCCCTTCTTTGAATGGGTTGTTCATGAGGAATGCATTCAAGTGTGATACCAATAAAGACAACTCCAATTCCCCATTCACTGACAGTCTTACCTCCTTTCTGTCACTGATGGTCACATCGACTTGATCTTGATGAAATAATACAAGCTATTAGAAAATAAATACTTAAAATCAAACTTATAAATGAAACTGTGACATGTTGCTTCCCCTGAGTAACTGTTTTCTTAGGCCTCTGCCTAGCCTGGTGCTGTTACACAAAGCATCCCAGTGGCTGTAGCATGAATGTTCAAAAGTTGCTGATGTTCACTGGGTGAGATTGTAGATGGACTTGCAGAATGGCTTCAAGCAGCTCTAGGTCTCCTGTCTGCAGACTGTGCCATCTCAGTATTAATGGCATTCATCTGTGGGTTGGCTGGCAAGCGACAGAAACAATACTGGCAGAGTGGTAATGGTGGGAGAATGAGTGAGAGCAGACAAGAGGTTCATGCTGCACAGGGTGACTGCCACTCACCTGGCATGCAGTCTCATTAATCTGAGTAATCTATGGAAGGCTAGATGGCTGGACTTATGTGAGACCCTAAAAGCTCCTTTACACACTGCAGCCATGGGTGCCTGAACTTGCATAAGAACAAGCTGATCTCACATGATAGTGATCTAAACTCAAGTGTGCTACATGGAAGCTACAAAGTTAATTATAAGGGACAGCATCACAGTTGGTTCCACAAGTAAGCAAAAAGAGTTAGCCAATATTTTCCTCCTGAAATGAGCTCCAAGCTCTGTAAAAAAACAAACCTGTATCATGTTGATGCTGGTCTCCTTTATGCTGTTTGATATCGACTGAATACAGCCAGAAATCAATTTTCTTTTCTGTAAGCTTCCCCTTTGGAGTGTTCATCTGAATAATCTGCAACATAACCACTTCCTTCCAGCAAGATGGTGTTTCCACTATCCTTGCAGAAAGCCAGTATGGGCATGATAGGTGGAATAGGAGAAAGTGAGGACTGCAGATGCTGGAGATCAGAGCTGAAAATGTGTTGCTGGAAAAACGCAGCAGGTCAGTCAGCATCCAAGGAGCAGGAAAATCGAGGTTTCGGGCATGAGCCCTTCTTCAGGAAAGATAGGTGGAATAGCATACTTCAGTGCTACAGCCATAGGACTGCAGATGCTGGAGATCAGAGCTGAAAATGTGTTGCTGGAAAAGCGCAGCAGGTCAGTCAGCATCCAAGGAGCAGGAAAATCGATGTTTCGGGCATGAGCCCTTCTTCAGGAAAGGTAGGTGGAATAGCATACTTCAGTGCTACAGCCATTCAATGTTTCTATGTCGATGAATTCAGTCAATGAAGAGCCATTTACAAATGTTAGCTCTGGATGGAGACTAGACTCATAAAATGAGCAAGCAGCAAGAAGTTGCCAAATGTCACAATCATGGCAGCAGATATATCATTCACACATACCAGTTTCTGCATTGTTCCAATTTCTTCAGATGCACTGTGTTCATTTTACCTGCAATGCCACAGTTTTCAATGCATTTTGCTTTATCACCAACTGAGGATTTCCCTTTTGATTGACCAGACCCTCAATAACGTGCACTCCAATTTTTGTTTTTCTCCTCTCAGTCCTTTCCTTTGCTTCTTGAAGAATGACAGTGTACTCTTGGTCTTTATCTTCAATTTGAGTCATCTCTTACATTGAATAAATTATTCCCCCACCGTTTCCACCACTACCAAGCACATCTCCATGTCCTTCCTTTCTCAATTGGTGAAAGGACAGTTATCCTTCTAAAACCTTGATTCAACCTTCAATTATCACGACATCCCATTCACTAGCAACGGCACATTTCTGTGTCAAGTGCATGATGTACACCAGGTGTGCTTTCACCTCCTTGTTCTCCACTGTCCAGGGCCTCAACATTGCTTTCGAGTGCATTTGTGTTTTCCTTCATTTCTTTCAATTTAGTACACTGTATTCCCTGCTCACAGTGCATTCTTCTCTACAATGACCAAATGACTGATTGATGCAATGAAAGCCATCACTGAACACACAAGCATGAACCTAAGCTTCCAGCCATTTGTCATCTCAATTCCCTGTGACAATCTTATTCTGATCTCTCTGGTCTTGGCCTCCTCACTGTTCTAATGAAGTTGACCATAAGTTTGAGCAACAGCATGTTATCTTTCAAATAGGCACTTTATAGTTTTTCAGACTCAGCACTGAGTTCAACAAGTTCAGTTCAGAAACATCATGGACTGCAGCTGTTGGCAATGTTGCTGCTATTGCCACATACTCTTTATTTTGACTCATCTTTTAGGGCTTTATATTTGCTATTATCACTTTCAATTTGCCTTGCATCCCTTTTGGCATTCAATTTATTCTGTTCTTGCATTATTACAAATATTCCCATTTATTCTTTCCCCTGAAACCTATAGTGTTCCACAAACTCATTGCCTCACTTTCCTAGCATCTGTGCTTTTGTCAAACCAGTTACATGGCTAACTTCTTTTTCTGGTGGAAAGTTGTTTACCCAAAATGTTTGTCTTGGTTCTCTCTTCATAAATGCTTACTGACCCACTGAGTATTTCCCATATTTTCTTTCTCTTTGCACAGATTAAGGATTTTCTGTTATGATACATAATTATTAACAAGTTATTGGATAGCAAAACGCGCATTGCTGATCTTATTACATGTGACAAATGACACTGAACTTCAGACAGTATCTATTAAGAACTGTCACAATATTGTCAAGTCAGACTCTGTGGAAAAACAGAAGTTAGTTCGTGCTTTGGATTTAAATACCCTTCTTCAAAGTCAAGAAAATAGGAAATGTGGAGATATCTGAGCCAGAGAAGTGAAAAATGAAAGCAGTGACATAAAAGAAGAAGAGATTATTAAGATAGAGTGGGGAAAGGCTCCAGAACTATTCAAGGTGAGGACACAGAGTTTCAAACTGATTCAAAGGAGACAGAGGACTAATGAAGCCTAAGAAGAACTTGTCAAATTAAAGGGCAATGCTTGCGAATGTAAGGGCGTGCAGAGTTAGATTTAATGCAGAGTGGAAACGTAACAGTTGCTGTGAAAACCACGGAAGGGAGATTACACAAAAAAGAAAGCATAGCAATACATGACAAATCCAATATTAAGAGCCGAGGAAGAGGAAAAGAAACTTGCAAGAGACAAAATCCTTTAATATTAAATTTGGTAAAAGAGGGTGTTCGGGATCAAAGTGGAACTTTTAAAACAGTGCTATTATCAATGATAATAAGCTAATGGCCTTCATGTTGAATAATTACATTGCATCAGTATTTTCAGTAGAGGAAGAGGTCAGCCTGCTTCCATTCCCTAGGGAACCAATGTTTAGTAAGGGATAGAAACTCACCAAAATTAACATAAGCAAAATAACAGTACAAATTTAATGGCAGTAAAGAGCTACAAATTCCAGAGTCAAATGGGTTACACGCCATCATTTTAATGAAATTAAATCCAAAAATTGCAGGTGCCTTAACCATAATATTCCAAAGATCTCTTGATTTAGATCTCTTGTGATTGGAAAATTGTGTGTGTCATTCTGCTATTTAAGGAAATCGCAAGAGGGAAACAAAGGAATTTTATTTCTATTAACAATCATCTGATGCTGGAACATGACTAGAGCCTGTCACACTGTGATTGAACACCTTGAGAATTTTCAGATATCATATCTGCTTATGAACATATGAATGTATGAATTAGAACAGGAGTAGGCTACTCAGCCCCTCGAGCGTGTTCCATCATTCAATAAGATCCTGGTTGATCTGATGCTCCATATGTCTGCCTACTCTGAGAAGCTTTTGCCATGAATCCCTTGAGAGAGACAGTGAATGTCGAAGCCCACAAAGTGAAAGCAATTGATTGTCTTGGTTAGGAGATTGGCTGAGAAGACAGAGAGTAGGATTAGCAGGCAGGTTCTCTAATTTGCAAAATGTGAATAGTAATGCTCCACTGTCTTGGGGCCTCAACTATTCACTATATTTATTAATGACATACGGTTGGACAGAAAGCCACATATCCAAGTATGCTGATGACCCAGAGCTGGTAGCAGTGTAGATAGAAACATAAAATTGTATGGCGAATATATTTCAGTATAAGCAACATTTGAGAATGGCAAAATAGCTAATTTGAATTTAAAATGAATACAACATTGTACTTTTCAAATAGTGATTTATGATGAAATCCTTTATTTGTAGCCATTTTTTGACTAAGCAAGGCAACAATCTAGGAGTTTTAACATTTAGGGACTAAACAGTTCCAAATATTGCTAAGTGGCAACAAGCAGTTCTGCCCAGCAATACAGAAGGGACTTACTAATTGCAAAGTATAATTCAGGGGTCACTGAAGAAGAACTCAAAGGTTACAGGCAATGAATGATGGTGTGTGTGTGAGAGAGAAAGAGAGCGAGAGAGACAGCAGCAGACTCCATCTTCGGAGCTTTTGTGTTGAGCTGTGCTATTCAGAAGGCAGCTGAACCTACAGATTCAGTAAAGGGGACTCAATGCGGAATCAAGAGCATCTGAATGGCTTAATGCTATATAAAGTCCGAGGGAAGTTCTAGGACTTAGCAAGCAGCTACATCTGTGCCCAGAAAAGTCCTACAGAACTGATAAAATGATTTGCTCTGTGTTGGAAAATAACCTGCATGTATTAGTACTTCAGTTCAGCTAAAAGATTGGGGATTGACAAGCTCACAGGCAGTGTTTACTTGATACTGCTGAGAGTGCTGGGAGCTTGGGATACAAAATGAAGCACAGCAAGATAGCAGACAAAGACACATCCCTCCCTGATATGCTCAATGCTTTGTATGCTCGGTTCGAGCAGAATGTCAGTGGTGTGGTATCACCTGCCCGGACAGCCCCGGGCTTACTTGTTCCCTCCGTCACTACTGCAGACTCAGATCAGTCTTCCTGACAGCAAACCTGAGGAAAGTAACAGACCCAGACAGAGTCTCCTGCCATGCACTTGGATCCTGTACAGAGCAGCTGGCAGAGGCATTCGCTGACATCTTCAACCTCTCATTGTTATAATCCAAAGTCCCAGCCTGCTTCAAGAAGATCACAATCACACCAGTACCAAAGAAAACACTTGCAATGTGCCTTACTGACTACTGCTCAATGGCTTTGACCTCCTCAATCATGAAGTGCTTCCAGAGGCTGGTCATGGCCCACATCAACTATATTCTCCCATCCTGCCCTGATCCCTGCGATTTGCCTACCGATGAAACAGGTCCACAGCGGACACCATTTCCCTCACCCTACACTCATCCTTGGAACATCTGGATAACAAGGATATCTGCTTCAGCGTCTTACTCATTGACTACAGTGCCGGCTTCAACACCATAATCCCTACCAGGCTAATTGCAAAACTCAAAGACCTAAGTCCTGGCTCTGCTCTCTGCAACCAGATCCTCAACTTCCTGAGCTACAGAATACAATCAGTGAAGATAGACAACAACACCTCTTCCATGATAACCTTCAACACTGGTGCCCCGCAAGGATGCTTTCTCAGGCGTTACACCCACAATGATGTAGACAAATTCTGTATGATTGTCATCTGAAAGTTTGTTGATGACACCACCATGATAAGATGGAGATCAAATGACAATGTATCAGAATACAGGAAGGAGAAAGATTGCTTGGTGTTGTTGTGCAATGATAACAACTTCTCTCTCAATGTTGGCAAAGCAAAGGAACTCATCATTGACTTCAAGAAGAAAGGAGGAGGACATGCTCCTATCTAAGTCAACGGGACTGAGATGGAGAGGGTTGACAGTGTCAAGTTTCTTGGAGTGACAATAACCAACACTCTGTCCTGGACTTTCCACATAGACATAACGGTCAGGAAGACACAACAATGCCTCTTCTTCCTCAGGCAGCTCATCAAATTCAGTACGTCCATAAGTACCCTCACCAACTTTTACAGATGCACCACTGAGTGCATACTATCCAGGTGCATAATGACCTGGTATGGTAAATACTCTGCTCAGGGCTATAAGAAACTACAGAGAGTTGTGTGCACAGCCCAATCCATCACGGAAGCCAACCTCCCATCCATGGACTCCATTTACACTTCTTGTTGACAGGGAAAGGCTGCCAACACCATCAAAGATCCCTCCCACTCTGACAATGCTCTCTTTAACCTCTTCCATCAGGCAGAAGATACAGAAGCTTGAATGCATGCACACACTAGTTCAAGAACAGCTTTTTCCCTGCTGTTATTAGACTGCTGAATAGACTACTCTAACTTCAAATAATGTTGATTTCCTGTTCAGTCATAACCATTTGTGGCTCACTCTGTCTAAGCACCCTATGATCTGTACATCCTTATTCACTATGATCTGCCAGTACTGCTCATAAAACATACCCAGGTACATGCGGCTACAATAAATCAAATGAAATCAAAACTGAGGGGAAACCCAGTGACAGGACCAGCTCAATGAATAAGTACTGAGTACTGAACAGTTTTAGAGTTTATGGGAGCATTGATCCAGCAAAGGATGAGCAATTAGAAGGAGAGCAGTTGTTGACTCTGTCATGACGGTATATCTCCGAAGAGGAAATTTATAGGCCAGATGGACAAAAGTGAAGAATTGTGATCTGTTGTGAAGGTTAATGAGATTTGATGACCCTATTTACTTCAGTTTTCTGTGTTTGCACATTTTGTTCCTTCCTCTCCCACTCTGAGTCTTGTTATCCAAAAAGCTGTTGCCCAATGCTGCCACATCATTTTGCTTTGTAAGCCTATATTTCCCTTCTGTCAACAACACCACCACCACCACTTCAATTTGCTTGAAGCCCTCTCTATAGTTTTAATTATTTGATTTGCCGGGGCACTAATCCAAATGCAGATCAATTGAAGCTGTCCCATTGAAGCAGATTCCTTTTACCCCAATATTGTTGCTAATGTCCATGAATCTCATTCCTATCAGAGCAATCTTTGAGCGCTGCAGTTAAATTTTGACTTAATTTATCCAATATCCGTGGCTCAGGAAGTAATCCTGGCATTATTACCATAGAGGTGTGTTTAGCTCTGAACCTGTTCAAATTTTTTCAGCAAAATCTCTTTTCTATTGCTGTCAATGTCATTGGTACAAACATTGATGTGAGAACTGGGTTTCTCCTGCCCCCACTTCAAATTCCTCCAAGCTCTGAGGAGATATCTTTAACAATAGTACCAGACAGGCAAAACACCTTTTGGAATTTGTGCCTTACAGCTAAAGAGAACGCTATCTCTCCATCTAATTACACTGTTCTCTATCACTCTGTGCTGCTCTACCACTAATGTGTTGTTATTTCCTCTCGCCTCTTGAATGAATCCCTGTTTCATGGTGCCATCATCAGTCCATTCATCCCTACTCTCATCCACAAAGCTTGCAAGAACCTCATAACTGTTGGACAATTGTCACTTCCAAAGTTCCTTGAATGTTAGTCTTGGGGTCCCCTTACTGCCTTATCTATTGTCATATCCTCCTGTCCTGATAACAGACCAAAGATATCAGAGGTCGAGTGAATCTATTTCCTCTGTTTGGGAAGTTTAATGTTGAATTTTCCCAGGCACTGAACAATGTGGGCATTGGTAAGAAAGTTTTCAGGATTGTGCGCAATCAACATTGAGACAAAAAGTCTAATTTTCCAACAAATGTTATTCGGTGAGATTAAATTCTCACTAGTGAGCAGTGAGTGGCTATTTATGCATTAACCTTGTCATTCTTATGTCATCTCAGCTCAATGATGTGCAATCTCCCATTCTGCCATCTGCCTCATAGAATCTGGACAGCACCAGTTCATGACATGAAGATCAGAGTGATAACTAGGTGTCTTCATCTCACTGCTTGCTTCTCCAGCCCTGAATCTTGGTCTGAAAAGATCTAAATCCCAGAGTATGATCCAATAGCAGTCACCACATGCACCTACCATCCACCAGGATCTCTAGGCCTCCATTTCTGACAGGAAATGCGCAGGACAGGAGCAGACTGCCAATACTTGGTTGGGGTTTGAAGTTGAGCTGGTGCTAATAATCCCTCAGGTCTTAGCAGTGGACAGCACCTCCACTTGTAACTAGTGATAGAAAATGTCAAAAGGGATGCTATAGGGACATGGTTCATAGTTAAGAATGTGGGTTTGGGAATATAGCATGTGAAAGTATATTAGGGCTCGTAGAGAGAAACCTTCCATGAAACTTGCCAAATTTGATACTTGGTTGATTTCAGGTCAGATTCAACCTTTAGGATCAGAGTCAGAGGGTAACATTTAGAGTAAAATTAGAAAAGAACTTGTAAACATAAAGGAAAGTAGAAACGAGGAAGTCTCTTCCACAAACGGCAATTGATAAATTATAAACTAAATTTGAAATTGATAGATTTTTGTTACCCAATGCTAGTAATGGATGTAAGACAAATACAATTATGTACTGCAATATTTTTTTAACTTCACTTATGGGACATGGGCATCAATGGCTGGCCAGCATTTTTTGTCTGTCACTGGTTGCCCTTGAGAAAATGGTGGTGAGCTGCCTTCTTGAACCATTGCAGTCCACATGCTGTAGTTGTCCTAATGACCTTAGGGAGGGTACTCCAAGATTTTGACCAAGTGACAGTGAAGAAACTGTGATATATTTCAAAGTCAGGGTGGTGAGTGGCTTGCAGGGAAACATAAAGTGATGGTGTTTCCATGTATCTGCTGCCCTTATTCTTCTAGATGAGAATGGTTATGGATTTGCAAGGTGCTAAGGATGTTTGCTGAATTTCTATAGTCCATCTTGTAAATAGTACACACTGCTGTTACTGTGGTTCGGTAGTAGAGGGAGTAGATGCTTATGAATGTGGTGCCAGTCAAGCAGGCTGCTTTATCCTGGATGGTGACAAGCTTCTTGAGTGCTGTTGGAGCTGTACCCATCCAGGAAACTGGAGAGCATTCCATCACATCCTGAGTTGTGCCTCGTAGATGGTGGACATGCTTTAGGGATCAGAAGGTGAGTTACCTGTGATAGTAATCCTAGATTTTGACATGGTCTTGTAGACTACTATATTTATGTGGTGAGTCCAATTGAGTTTCTGGTCAATGGTAACCCCCAGGATGTTGATGGTGAGGGACTCAGTGATGGTAACACCATTGAATGCCAAGGTGGTTAGATTGACTCTTATTGGAGATTAGATTACTTACAGTATGTAAACAGACCCTTAGGCCCAACAATGCACACCAACCCATTCCCCTAACACTACGGGCAATTTAGCACAGCCAATTCACCTAATCTGCACATCTTTGGACTGTGGGAGGAAACCGGAGCACCCAGAGGAAACCCATGCAGACACGGGGAGAATGTGCAAACTCACACAGACAGTCGCCTGAGGCGGGAATTGAATCCAGGTCTCTGGTGGTGTGAGGCAGCAGTGCTAACCACTACGCCACCGTTCCACCCACGGTACTTGACATTTGTGTAGTGTGAATGTCATTTGTCACTTGTCAGACCAAGTCGAGATATTGTCCAGGTCTTGTTGCATTTGGACATGGACTGCTTCAGAGGAGTCATGAATTTTGCTGAACATTTACAACCATTGGTGAACATCCCCACTCTGACCTTGTAGATCAGCAATTATCTCATTAAATGTCAGAACAGGCATATCAGACTAAATGGTATTTGTCTGTTCCTACTTATATGATGGAAAAATATGAATAGATCGGGATGGGGTAGTGCATCCGGTCAAAGAAAATAGATGCTATCAGTAATAGTACTCAATATTTACAATGGGATCTCTGCAGATGCCAGCTAAATAATTGAGAGTCCAAAATGGTGCAGTGTTAACAATACTCTCACAGAAAATGCAATTTTAAAAGAATAATGTTTCAGTGCATTGTGCAGCTAATGAAATTTGTAATAAATATATAGTTGTTGGCAAAAAAGAAATATCATATTTCTGTCTGATTTGAGATGATATCATTCAAGTTCCAGACTTCAATGATTTCTTTTTCAAACCTGATCCTACTGCCACAAGTATATTCAGTGCAATAGCCACAATTACAAATGATTGCAGAAATAATATTTTCTCTGTAATTAATGACTATTCGACACTTCCAAGCTGCATATGTAAGTACAGACAAATGATAATATGTAAAATGTGTAGCTCTATAAACTGTCAATAAATTTAAAAAGCTCATAACATACTGAATATTACACATTCGTAATAATAGGATGTCAGAATAAATTTCAAAACCAGTTGAATATGTCTTGATTAATACAATGACTTAATCAAGTGGAAAAAAATGTTTCACCCTATCATTTTTGGACAGGTGTGAAAATGCCACTGTAAACATTGAAGGGTTAAATGTTGTTGTCTATTTAAATATTAATATCTATGTTCTGTAGCAGAATTCACACAATTTCTTTCAAAAGGACAGAATGACAGATGTTTTAGAAACATGGCTTTTTGATTGTCTAAATGTTACGTCGATTATATTGCATTATGCAGGAAGTATGTTAGACTGCTATTTCAGTCTTAATAAATCACAGATGAAGTCCTTTTTTATAAATTAAATTTTTATTTAAATGAAACTGTTATGTTTGTATTTGAACTGACAGCTAAATCTGATAATTAGAACGTGCAAAGTTGTCTTTGATTGGCATTGTAATTGGATTGTCATTGGGCTGAAAACCTATTATCTTTGGATCATGCCCCATGAAATCTGTTGAAGAAACCTTGCTGCCAGTCATTAAGTCCACCATGTTGGCTTACAAATTAGATTTTACTGAAAGTATTCCTACAGCTAGGGTTGGATTAGAATGAAATATTTGGCACAGTGCAGCTGCATTTTGAGAGATATAATAACATTAAAAGTGGTAGCTCATTTTTATGTGTGTCTCATGTCAGTCTTACAGTGCATCAAATTATTATTGATTTTTGGAAAGGAAATTTGTTCAGTATGGTAGTGCTTTAATACAGGATTGCTTTTTAAATAAATGAATGTAATAAAATATATAACACTAGAACAATTTATTTTGTCAAACCAGGCAATAGGCTGTTTTAAATAATAATAACTAAGAAAGTCCTCATTGTTACCAATCACTGTACGTGTTGGTACGGTGGGCTCATAAATTGAACAGGAATCAAAATTCATCCACAAAGAGTGTTTGGAATTTCCTAAAAGTTCCCTATTTTGGATCATTTGGGATATCTTCAAATACCTTGCTCATTCAGGCATCTTTCCTGCAGAGCTCAAAATCTGGACAATGGGTAGAATCTGGAGAAGAAAACCGGAACCTCTGAAATATGAAAATTAAGGAGGAAGCTAAAAAAAACTCCATCAGCCTACCCATGAGAAAGATGGAAATTCTTGAAACTGCAAGAGCTCAAAGAGCTCTGAAAAGCAACAACCAGGAAAGGAAAGGTCAACATTTTGGCCATTTAATCTGAGCTGAAAAGCTACAAGCATCTCAAACAAAAGGTACAGTGGAGGGCAGCAGAAGGAAGAGTCAGTTTAAGCTTAGTTGGACAATGGATGACACACATGGTTGCAGACCAGGGAGCGTGAATGTCTGAGGATATGCAGGACAGACAAGCATTGCACACCACAATGGCAAATCTCGTGACTACAAGCAGCAGCGTCAGCATCAGTTCAGGTAAGATACATCGAAAAGGGGTTGCTTGTTGAATCTCATTTCCTCTCCCTGTTGCTAAAATCTAATGTTTTATGTTCAAGTAAAAGCAGCTTCAGCTTTTCTACTGGAGATGTAATGTTGAAAGTCAATAACTGTGAAATGAATGCAGGTAATCTGGATTTAAATCCAAACTTCAGATCTGAATTCACTTAAAAATGCACGCCCCTCCAGTACATGTGGTTAATTAGTTCCATCAAAGATAGGATATTAGAATCTTCATTGACATATAGTGTTAAGAACAATTTAATTTCCTTTCACAAAAGTATTTTTTTCTGTCTTCCTATTTTCTTACCACTGATGATTGAATTTCTAGGCTTATTGAAAGCAGTGACTGTTGTTAGTAGAGGCGCTTACTAAATCATAGGTACAATTCTGACATTTATATCAAAGTTATGCTGCACATTTAGTGATTTTTATTTTATTGAATGATATTTCACAATGGTCATAGAGTGAACAGAAATGGATCAGAGCACCCGGCAAAATGTTGGATGTTTAAATCTGTCAGTTCTTCAGGACTATTTAATACTTATAGAAAACTTTCACTCTGTACTACCGTTGTTTACAAAGACAGAATGAAAGAATGTATGTCAGAAATACTATAGGTGGTAAAATTTAAAGAAATTTAAACTCTTTAAAGTAAATGGCGGCATGCATGAGGTTAGGAGAAACTTCAATCTCCACAAAGAATCTACATTAAAATTAACTCATTTAACCTTTACCTGTCTGGCAAGAACATGGTGATCACAATCAGGAGGAAGCTAAAATAATTATAGAAGCAGAAAGCAAAGTGAATGGGAATGTGAGGAAATGAATTCTCCTGAGTGCATTGTTTGATTGATGCAGGAAGACATTCAGCAGATCTAAGGAGGATTGGGCTCGTCATCAATTCCTAGTCAAAGGAAGCATGATTCCTAGCAAGAATTGTCAGTTAGTCTGATCAACAAAAAATACAGTATCCATGTGACCTGAAAATAAAACATGCAGCAGGGGCCACAACTGTTAAAATGACATCACTTGACAACATAGTTTGGAAGATGCAAAGCACAAATACGCATACTACAAAATACTGAAGATGATAGAAGTCCGAAATAAAAACGGAGCTGGAAAATCTCAGCAGATCCGGCAGCAGATCCGGCAGAAACAGTTAATGTTCTGGATCATGCCTAGGGTGACCAGATTTCCAAAATGTCAAAATTGAAACACACTGAAATGCCATGAGTAGGTGAGGCTCCAAAATGATCAAATGTTGGATATCCAATGACAGTTGCCGATGGAGAGGGGCAGTTGTATGGGGTTGGCTGGGAAGTGGTGTCAGGACCAGAATGGGGAAGGATATCTGGTCCAATAGTGAAAGAAGTGGGGAAATTGAATCCAGCAGCAAAGGAAGGATTGTCAGTCCAGTGGCAGGGGTTTCAGGTCTGAGTTGAGGAGCAGGGTGTTGGATCCAGGGGCAGGGATGCCTGGTCCCAGGAGAAGGAGTGCTATCAGGCCATTGTCTGGAGGGTATTGGGAGTCTGGGGGAATTGGAAGTGGGTGATTGTAAGGTAAGTTAGATCTCAGTCGAATTGGTTACTCATATTAGTACTTAATAATCTAATGTTTCTTGAGTAGTTATTTAGTTAATTGCAGTGGAACTCTCTGAATTCTCCTATTTAAATGGACACTTTTAGATGGTTCCAGGCATAAGGAAGTTATCCAAAACAATCTTCACTTTCCTGGGCAATTCCTATGATTTCTGCTACAATGGGGATTCCACAGGGTGCCCATTCATAACTCACAACTATGCTTCAGAAGTGATTATTGGGCCATCAGAAAATCCAGGCCTGTCTTTGAATTATGATTTTAAGATTCTTTCCCTTTTTGTCATGATAGACCTCAATAGAAATAGCCTGACAGGGCAGCAGCCCTCAGCACACCAATTGTTTTGAACAATAGCTCAGTTCAATACTTTGTGTGGGATGTAGTTAGTTAATTTGAACGAGACCAAACTGGGTGAATCATCAAACATGGATGAGGAGAAGTAGCTGAAGGTGTCATTGGAATCCAGCACCCGAATGCTGTTAATGACGCTTTAATGTTGAGAAATACATCAGTGCAAGTGATATTGGGCAAACATGGCATGTCCTATTGTTCTTGAAAAAGCAGATGGAAGTGTAAACATGTTACTCACTTCTCCAGGCATCTGTCTCCTGCTTTCTACATGACTAGGACATTGGTTCACACTTCAGATAGTCCCAATGCACACCAGAAGGACAGATTGTCAGAAAGTAGTGGTCTATTGGTGATACTATTGCCAATGATAATAAGATCCTTTTTGCTTATGGTTTTTGATTCCAAGGATTCTGGAAGCTGTTAGCACATTTGTTACTCTGCATTGCTGTTGATTTGGAACAGTTATGGAACTAACTGTCCTCAGTAGTTATTTGAAATATGGCTGTTGTCAATAATTGTAGGTGCTGCCTATTTAGCACCTGTCTGTAGTGAACTACACTTCCAATCGGTCTCTTATTTACTATATACGTGACTGGCATATTTATTCATACTCTAAATGATCCCTATGTTAATCTACATCCCATGGATTTCTTTCTTCATATGTAATTTTCAACAATGAAATAATTAAATTGGTTTGCTTTTAAAACAAATTTCACCATTAATATTAAACTGCCCTGCCTCTGCAGCGTGCAGTAGATGGGTTGTCATTTGCGGCTTGTATTAAATTGGTTTTTTTTCAAGTCTACTCCTTTATCACTTTCCTGAAATATTGTAAATCCTTTGTTTAGTGATTCCAACAAGAATAAGTGTTACATATTTTGTTTCCACAGAAATGCGTTGACTATTTCTAATGCTGAAAAATACTGAGCATTAAAAGAAACTAAAACAAACACCACAAAAATGAAAAGAAATTCATTAAATATAACCCTGGCCATTTAAGGGCATTTGAAACATGACAACTTTAATTATATCTACTGCAGAATAAAGAGTGTGTGCACCTTCCCTGGTGGTCGAGTGGTTAGGATTTGGCACTGTCACCGCTGTGGCCCGGGTGCGACTCCTGGTTAGGAAACGGGAGTTTCCCGCTGGTCTGCAGGAAGTGAAGCCTGTAGCTAAGAAGTAAAAGGTGTGTGCTTCTGATTGTATTAAATATAAAACTTATTAAACAAAATGTCTGAGTGAAATCTCCATGGGTGTTAAGTTCCATTGTATAATTGTAGGCAGTGGGATTCTAGCAAAGAAGTGTTGAATTTCCCTGACTTGTCTTGAATTAACTCAGTGGAAGTATGCCTACAGCTGGAAAATGTACCCCATTTTCTTTCTTTTGAGCTGAATTCAAATGTATTGTATACTGCCTCTTGCTTCAGATGTACTGCGCTCAACATTGGTAATGAGATTATCTGGGAGATGTGTTGCCATATACAGTGATAGGATCCAGTTGGTACAAAATCCATTTTTTATATTTTAATATTAAAGTTTAACAAGAATTTAACTGATATGTTTAACTAGCTCAGAATGTCTCATATAAATGATTTAGAAATGTCATTAGCAGCTGTGGGCTTGGAAGCAGAGGTCTGTGCACATGTACAAAGCTCTGCTTTCACCAATTCAGCAACAATATGGGCAGATAACAGAAATGTGATTGCCAGTCCACTTTGCTATAGTTGCTGTACCATTCTAAATTATGTGCCTTAGATATTAATGTTGCATTGTTATCAGAATGCTTCTTTCTATGTTTTTTCTTGTCCATGCAAGGCCTGGATGTTACATAAAAATCCCCGTTTTTCAGTGGACAAGCAATAAAACAAAATAAAGAGTTTCAACAGAAAATCTTCATCTCTGAAAATGGCTGTCAAGATTTTTGTCTTATGACCTCAACTTCATCATGATCAATTAAGTAAGAGTAGGATTGTCTTCCTCCATTATGTCCATGCATTCTCATCACTTCCTATCCCTGCTGAAACTGTTTAGTTCATAGGTAGGAAGAGATTGAGAAGTTGAAAAATCATACATGATTACAAAGCATTATTTTTGCTGGGAGTCACTTCTCCTTTGGAGTTGCAGCTTCTGAGCATGTAAAGGTACATTGAGAAAATTGCTGAAAATTTAAAGGGAGCTCCACAACTAATGCATTACCCTCTCAAGAGTCCATTGTTCTTATGCCTTTGTGGAAAATAATGCGGATATGAAAAAATGGACGGAGCACAGGGAATTGTGTCATGGTGCACTCCAGCAAGGCCTGAAAACATCTATCAGCACCACCAAAACAGACCATTTGGATTTTTGCAATAGATATTGAATAAGAAGGTAGCATTTTCCCTCTGACAGTGACAGCAAAATGTTACTTGTTAACTCTTGATTGCAACCTTCCTACAATTTTTCTGTGGTGAAAGCACAAAACCTTTATGCCCCTGAATGCTTCCAGGCGGCCTCTGGTAACATTAGCAACATCAGTCAGTTAGCAAATGATTGCTGCATGAGCCACCTTATAGATGGTCCGTACAGGGATGTTTCTGATTTCATTCATGTTCACATTATTTGTGAAAAGGATTGAGAGCAATTTGTTAACTTTTTCTAAAGGATTGGATTCACATAAGTGTAAGATATCATGGATGCTGCCGATATGGATACAAAGGCCCATCCAATAACCCAATAAAACATAAATAGGAAGATATTTCATTCCCTGACAGGCCAATAATGACACTAGCTTCCTCAGTAGGTAAGTCAATGCCTGATACGTGATGAATATCCTTGGTTCATTCATTTTCAGGCAATTAAGGATACCTCAAATGCTTAGCCATAAATTGTCCGTAGTGTTAGGTGCAGGGGTAAAGGAAGTGGAATGGGTCTGAGTGGGTTGCTCTTCGGAGGGTCGGTGTGGACTTGTTGGGCCAAAGGGCCTGTTTCCACACTGTAAGTAATCTAATCTAATCTATGTTACAGCGCTATTGATAGGAGATCCGAGACAGCTAGTTAATTTATAGCAGCTGACATTTTGATTCCAAAGATAGAGGCCAAAAATAGGTTCAGCAAGACGTTGAAAGGTACTACAATCATTATGGAATAGAACACTGGAGTTTACAGTGTCCATCTATGGTGCCTGGGAAAGTCACAGGAAATTATATGGTGTAGCTGTGCAAGCTAGAAATTCTAGAGATGTGGAGGCTGTCTGCACTCTGCATAACATTGTTATTACAAAGAAACTGGCTTTCCAGGCACCAATGAAGGTAAGGAATTTGCTGGAAACCAAACACTTACTCCAGATGAAGGACCCCAGTTATCACCACCAACATTTTCCAACAATTGAGGTACATTTAAACCCCTGTTCAACAAAATAAAGCCTTTCAGTGTCCCTTGTCCCAAAAACCTTTCAGCTGTGCAATGTTTCCAAGAAGTTTATGAGGAAAGTTATTTGCTAATAAGAGAAAGAACAGAGCACTTCCTTAGCCACAAAGGTGTGAAGTATTGTTGTCTTGGAGAAGGCAGAATGTGCTGTCAGTTTTGTGCTCTGGCCAGTCTGCTGGCATGTTCCCACTCTGATATTTCTGATAAGCGTCTTGGGAATGTGGAGGGTCATTGAATTACCTTTAGGGGTATTCACCAGACACCCTGGATTTTTGCAGTTGGTAGCTGAAACCTGACAATAGATGAAGATGACCTGTTGGCTGCAGTGCAGAGAGTTAGTGCTTCCTTCCCTCCCCCAGCCGACAGCAATTGTTAATTCTTAATTGCATGGGGTTTCAGGAGGTGCTTCTCAATTCAGGCTTCTCCATTTTCGATTGGGTCCAGGTGGCACCATCTTCTTGTGCTGAGTTGGAAAGCATTGCGTTGATGCTGGCACATTGGCATTGCCATTAGAAGCTATAATAGCTGCAGTCGTTCTTTGCAAATCATTTGCGTTTGGCATGTGCTTAGCTGAAGTAATGAGAATAGTTTGAGAAGCGAAGATAGTGAAGAAGGCATTTGGTATGCTTGCCTTTATTGATCAGAGTATTGATTATAGGAGTTGGGAGGTCATTGTATGGCCACGTTTGGAATACTGCATTCAATTCAGTTTTAATGCTACAGGAAAGATGTTGTGAAACTTGAAAGGGTTCAGAAAAGATTTACAAGAATGTTACCAGGATGGGAGCGTTTGAGCTACAGGGAGAGGCTAAAAAGATTGGGGTCATTTTCCCCGGAACATCAGTAGCTGAGAGGTTACCTTTTAGAAGTGTATAAAATTGTGAGCAGCATGGGTAGGGTGAACAGTCAAGGTCTTTTCCCCAGGGTAGGAAAGCCCAAAGCTAGAGGGCATAGATTTAAGGTGAGAGGGAAAAGATTTAAAAGGGATCTATGGAGCCACCTTTTCACGCATTGATGGTGAGTGCATGGAATGAACTGCCACAGAATGTGGTGGAGGCTGGTATAATTGCAACATTTAAAAGGTATCTGGATGGTTACATGAATAGGAAGGGTTTAAGAGTGATATGGGCCAAATGCTGGCAAATGGGACTGGATTAATTTGGGATATTTGGTCAGCATGGATGAGTGGACCATGGCATCCAACTGTCTGGCTCTAGATTAAGCCTTGTCTAAGTCATAAAACACTGACCTATTCTGCTTTTTAGACCATCTATGAATGTCGTCACTGTTGCTACTGTGGGTGTCATAACTGCCCTTAAAAACACTTTGTTATATTTTGAGGCTGCATTGATTCCCAGACTACTAAGTCACCAAAGCATTAAGATGCAAACTTTCATACAAATAAAGGTTTAAATTTCTCCAACATTTTAACAGTTTACATCAAGGGGATTGTTTCTACTAGCCCTGGGTTTCTACTGGCAGAGATCAGCTCCGTTTGCCCTCTTCAATGAGCAATAGTTGAAATGTCATGATTCCCTGCTAACCTTCCCAGCTCAAAGATATTCTTTGATCCTTCAGTGAAATTTCTAGTGGACTTTCAACAGCCTTGAATTTTGGCTCTTGTTTCGGTAAGACTTGCAGAAAAGCTAATATAGAACAATACTTTGCAGTTTGAGGACGAAAAGGGACTCTCATGCCCACTGAGAATCTCATTCATTTCTTCCCTTACTGAGATAGCATGGATGTGAGTTACACCACCTGCAAATTCTCAGGAGTGGAGGGGATACTCATCTCTTCACTTACATTAGCCAACTTGATAAAGTCATTAATATTTTTCTGACACTAAATGATCATTCATGGGGAGATAGACCAGGTATTCAACATCAGAACTCTTCAGACTGCCTGCAAGTTCCTTTCCAGAGGTACCGTCTCTCTTGGCACTAATGTGCTTTTCACTTCCAGCTCTTATCAATGGCATTATCATCATTTCAGAGAATACTTTCTCCTGTTTTTTTTTCTCAACATTCAAGTTACACTTTTTAGTTTTTTTCTGTCCATCTGGATCCCCTACCCTCCCAACTCGCTGACATCTCCTTCCCCACTCTGCCTCCTGTTATGCCTTGGTATTTTAGTTGAAACAGCTTTTTATAATACTGCCTGCCCAAACTTCCAGTAACAAAGATACAGATATTGGAAACCCCTCTAACAAAATATGCAGATGTGCTACTCATGTGGCATGGGTGAGTAAAAGTCCTCTTTTAACATTTTCCTGATGGTCAGGAAATTTCAGGTCTCAATATCAACAATGCCTTTCTTGACCTTAAACCAATGTTGGGCAGAATATTTTGTATACTAAAGGGAGATATAAGAAGACACTATATTAGATCATTTCATTTAATGCTTGATTGATGTTTAACTTGACAAAAATTGGCCTACTATAAATAATAATATAGATAATGTTAATTCATTTTTGACAAATACATGAAACCAAATTTCTTTGACTTTCTTTGCACGAGCTTGAGAAAGTCAATGTTGTTAATTTTTGACAAAACCCCTGACACTTGGTAGCAGCAGTATGTACTGTTTACAAGCTGTGCTGCAAAAATTCACTGAGGCTGTTTGGATAGCACCTTTCAAACCCATGACCACTTCTATCTCGAAGGGCAGGGGTAGCAGAAACATGAAAACACCACTTCCTGCAAGTTCCAATCCAAACTCCTCACCATGCTGATTTGGAAATATATTGTCATTCCTTCAGTGTTGCTGGGTCAATATCCTGAAACTTCCTCCATAATGTATGTTTATCTGAACCAAATAGGTTGCCAAAGTCCAAGAAGGCAGCTCACCACCACCTTCTCAGGGCCATCTAAGGATGGACCCAAATGCTGGTCCAGTCAGCAAAGCCCACATTCCATGAAGGAATAAAAAGTACACTTTTATATTTTAATGCTTTCGGTCAGACATTGCATTGAAACTGCTGTCATTAAAGCTGGACTGAAAATATGAAAATAACAACTAATTGTTATCAAGCCAAGCTTATGCCAGATCACATTGACACATTTAGAAGAAACCATCCCCTAGATCCCATTTAGAATTTTATGTAATGCCTGTAATCCATTTCAGCATCATCCCATGCACTCTCCACCCACTGTTAGTTCTCAGATTGGAGCTGTGAGTTATAACAGGAGGATCCTCTTTGCCTTGGCATTTGTCAATATCGGAAAAACATTGGAAACAAAGTAAGTCAGCAGTGTCTTCTCTGAGCTTCACCAAATATTATGGAGAACTCCCTGAAGGGTGGGCTTCTTTTCTCTTGAAGCTGAGCTTGGTCAGATAACACAAATTAAAGAAAGCTGGTCACACCGTCTGAAATTTCAAAACAGAAGAAAGAGGGATTCCTGTGCATTTGAACTGTCTGTTTGGTGTTTGTAATTATTATTAATCTGTAGTGACATAAAGCAGATGATTGCAATGTCCATTAGCTGTTTTAAAAATCCTCCCATTTTGTTTATCAACCAACAATGCACACCTTCCATTTACAGCCTTACTTTATTTTATCAATTTGTGTCTTCACTGACCACAGAATATAAAAGTGGCTTTTGTTCTGTTGGAGATAAATTGAACATCACTTCACTGCAGACCTTTTATCCAAGGATTGTTGATCACAATACATGGAACAGCACTCCAGTGATGTACCACCCTATTTGCATTTCATAGATGTGTCATTATCCACAATATTTGACATCAAAAAAGACATTAAAATGATTTCCCTCTGAATAAAACAAATTAGTAGCTCAGAGTTTTGTATATCATTTGAATACTCAGATTGTAAAATGTAAATTGATATATAAGAAAATGGCCCATTAACTTTTTCATTAATGGTAATAAAGGATTTTGTGTGTCAGCAGTAGGTTGAACCAGCAGTCCTACTAGCCAGGCAGGAGGATGAATATGTAAGTGTTTGAGAACATTTAAATTTTCACTAGCAGCAACAAAAATAATAAGTAAATCAAAGACTGCACATGTATTCTTAACCTGGTCATTGTCTAAACACATCTTTTTTGTCAAATAAGTCTTTTGCTATATCTAAATGATTGTTCTCCGTTTTACTGATCTATTGGTTTCTCTAGAATTGTAATTCTTGGGTAAAAAGTGTATTTAAGAAAGATAGATCATGTTCAGAGGCAAAATGGTGCACAAGCAAGAAAACAACAACTAGAGATGACAGAAAAGGCAAATTTTAAAAAAAATCAGAAATACAGCACCAAATGAAAGTCTTCACAGCAGTACTTTCTCATTTCAAACCAAGGACAATTCAAAACATTTAGTGTGTTAAAACCCACTTAAGTTGCAGTTAATATACAGTAATATAATGCTGAAAATTACGGTTTAAAACTTATAAAATCTTGTAGTTTTTAAAGAGCTATATTAATAATTTGTCTATTTAAAAGATATCACATTCGAACAGATGAAAACCAATGCATATAAAGTAAAGAAAATGTCTTGCCTTAAGTAAAATCACTTCTTAAAAAATTACACAGTATATTTAAATTACCATTTGCTTAGCAACGTGCCCTGGTAGACATTCCAGTGCTGCTACAAAATGATCGATTAAGTTTAATTTTCTACTGGTTCCTAAAAAATGGCTATCAGTAAAGTGTCCTTTCACCACAACTAGGGAATTCACATTGTCTATTAAATTTTCTTGTGAGGAGCAAGACGTTAACAAAAAGTAACAGATGATATGAACATTTCATGCATAATCTGCAATATGAGATATGTATTAATAGGGAAATTATGATGCATTCAATTATTATGAAATGCCTTCCAGAGATGTTTTGATTTGGCTGCACACTGATAGTGCCTGCACAGCATGGAACATCTCGAGTGATGAATAACCTAATCTCCTAATCTCGAAATGTGCACTGTTCATTTTCTAGTCTGTATCCATGCGTTTACTGAAACTGTTTGCGGTTACCAGGCAGCTGCAGTCACTTCATCGTCAATGAACAATAAGGATGTTCCTCAGAGAGGTCAGGCAGGATTTATTTTATTGTGTGCATAGTCAGAGTCAAGGAAGAGTAATGAGACTGTCCTTTTTTTAAACAGAGCCACTGATCTGCGTGTCGCTTGGCATGGCTGAATCAAACAAGCTTTACTGAAGGAATGTAAAAACATGCAAATATATAGACAGCCTCACCTTCAGCTTCCTGCTTTAGAAACTAAATATTAGTCTTTTAGTAAATTTATACAAAATAATTCTGGAGGATGGACAGGTCTGACTTTAATCATTAGTTATTGCATCCAGTTTCTTTTTTTTTCTTAAACATTTTTATTTATAATTAGTTTAAGGCCATCTATTAACTACCTTTCTTTTCTTTTCATGGTTTTTAATCCTTCTGAATAGTTTCCAGTAGTGATAACTGGTCAGTACCTACTACAAACACATTGTTGAACATCTGTAGAAAGCCAATGTGATAGTCTTATTACAGTAAGTTGCACTGTTTATTCTTTTTTTATATAAGGTAAAAGTTAACATGGCAAATGTTAGAAGGTGCATGTGGTAACATTTTTATTTTAGTCAGTTGAAAGTATGGTTGTGAGAAAGATGAATAAAAGATTCAGCAACTGAAGAACAGAGAAGCATGTCCCTGCCATTTCTAGAATGTTATCAGATTTGGATTTGTGGGTCCCATGGGACAAGACAAAATATTGGAACAGACGGCTTGATATTTCAGAGAATATAGTCAGCTTTATTAGCACCGGTTACTCTTTCTGACTGACGGCTGTTTCAGTCTTTTTTTTCTTTCCTTCTGTTATTAATGTAGGCTAGTGTATGTAAATGTTATTCTTCGCTGCATAAGATAGGCAACCAATGATTTGTAATAAATGCTCATGAATGCCTAAGGCTGCACTTAAACTTTAAAACATCTATTATTAAGTATCGAAAAACACTGTAATGGCCAATGCTAACCTCACAAGGATTTTAGCTGTAATATGCTTTATGCATGAAAAACAAAATTTGCCTGAAGTTAGAATTTGCAATGACATACTTTCCCCACCATTTGCTGAGTTTAGGTTGATTACCAAGATTTGTTTGGAATCTGAATAATATTTTTTTTGTGAGACCTGAGATAAATATAATTAAAAATACTTTATTGATTTTTTTTAAAAAAGCCCTTGTGCTGCCAAAAGCTACTTGGGAACAATTCTGCATTAATAGTGATCTTACTTAGCCAAACTCAACTCAGACATATTCTTTAAAAAATAAAACTATTGAATAATACAAGGCTGTTAAAAATTTATTTTCAGATACCATTTATAATACAAGTGGTGAAAGTTCATGGAGATTTTTTTTAAAATCAATTATATCATCACAGTAGAACTGGCTTTGCGAGTAAAATTGCATTTTTGTCTTAGTTGGTATATTTTATGAACTAAAGAAACAAAACTTCCCTGATGATATTCTTAATATCACTGTTGGGGAGTAATTTAATTCTAGACATTAGGTTCCCAGCTGGAGAACTGGAATTGGGTGCCACTGTTGCTGAAGTAGCAGAAGGTAGTGCGTATGTCATCGTGCTTTAAATTTAAAGGACGAGTGGGGGTCTTGTGGGATTTGTGCAATTAGATGGCGGGGCAAATGGTAAATGCCAAACCTCACCATCACCTGTCTCATTTAAAGGTCTGGATCATTGAAAAAGAGCAGCCAGTGAGCATTAGGTGTCAGCAGGGATCAAGTAATTTTCCCTCCAGGTAAAAGAAGCAGATGTTTGGATCTCTGGCCTATATCCCCCCTTTAGACTCTTTGCCTTATATCCCTTATGGGTTAGAATTAGTTGCTGGGCTGTCCATAATTGCACAACTCCTCCCACTCGACCATCCTATATGGGGTCCAGCTCCTCGGGCCTTTATCACATGCCCCAATCCCCATATTAGAACTACCTCTTGGGACCCTCACAACCTCTCCCACAATCAGTACAGTGTTGGTGATCAGACAAAGTTGGAACCCACAGTTTAGTGATAAACTGCTGTACATTCTTCTCTCGGCATCTGGAAACAGGTAGGATCTCCTCTTCCAGAGTGAAGGCAATGCTCCTGCCTGAACGCTGAGACCTGATTGAAGTTCACAGATGAGGAAGGTGGCAATGGGATTGAGTAACAATGCTAGTTTCAGAGTTAGTAACTTGTCAAGGACCTCCTCTGACCAGCAGGGGTAAGTGGTATAGTGGCATCTCAGCAACCAAGGCTGTCCTGGGGGCATCATACACTGACTCTCTGTGGATGGGAAGAGAAGGCAGGTGGGAGAATGTGTAGACATCTTCAATACCACATTTGAGGCTAGAGCATGTGAGAAAGTGATAGGGCACCAATCACAATGTGCTGCCAGTATGTGACTTGGCAATGAATGGGAACAAGGAGTTGAGGTATTCCTTGACATGCTATTAATTCTCCACTTTGTAATGCAGATGAATTTGATGATTAAATTGTAGCAAAATTGACGATCCTAACCCCATCTTACGAGGAGGCCATGCAGGTCATCAGGCAGCAAAGCAGTCAAACCATTATTGATGCTAAAGCAAGATTTACCAGACAGAAGAGTGAGAGTGATTCCAATTTGTCATGGATACATAAGTGACACATGTAAAAATGTGATGAACTGAAAGACTGTGCTGAAGCTCCTGTGTGTTCTCAACTACTGGTCCTCACCATCCAGAAGCATGGCCACAGCCTGTGGTATCAGCGGGAACTTCACTTCTGAAGACACTGACTGCCAACATCCAGAGCATGCCACATTTCCTGTCTCTTCCTACCCTCCACCAGTGCTATAACACTCCCATAGGTTTCAAAGGGATCATGTGTAGATTTGGGGACACATCCTGGTGAACAATTCATAGAAATGTTCATACAGTTGGGGGAGGTAGTGACAGCCAAGATCCCTGACAGAGAGAAGAAGCCTGGGAAACAGGCCCCTATTAAGCGTCGGGTCAATGACAGACCTCTAGTCTTAACCAGAGATGTTGGTGATGCAGAGGCAGTTAGAGAATCGTTTGTGCAGGAGCTGGAGGTTGAAGGCAATATTATTCAGAGGACTCCATCTAAAGAATGAGTTCGGCCAAGTCTCAGACATATGCACAAATTATATCTTCCTCCATGGAGAGGCTGGAGACTGTCATGGACAACTAGGTCAAAATACAACTCATACACACTCTGTTTCATTGTTCTGGTCATGGGCTTTATACTGCAGTGGTGAGGGGAGAGGGAGCTGAGGGTCATGCACCCCATTCCAGGTGTGCCTCCTCCTGAGGGTTAAAGAATAGTTGCATTGCCCAGTGAAACCGTAGAGGCTCCTAGGCCATGCCATATTTCCCCTGTGCTGGTGCTTCCAACAGGCTGGACCAGGAGGCTGCCCAGTGCCCATCTCTTGACCCCTAGTAGTCCAGAGGCCTCATGGCCTTAGCACGCAGATGTTAAAGTCATTACAGGCTATGAGATATTGTACCTAGTGATATCTAAACAAAGGAAACTAATAAGCTATGAAGTGTGAATTGGCTGTGACAGATGGGGTAGTCTCATTAACATGTATGATAGTGGATAGGTATATGGTTAATATTTAAGAAGAAATTGTCTGCATTGCTCTTGGTATACATTCCTTTTGGGTGAAAGAATGTAACAGGAAAAATGGCCCTGTTATGGCTGACAAAAGAAATTAAAAATAGAATCCAAAAAGAAGTCAGATAGAATTGCTACGAAAAAATGGCAAGCCTGAAAACTAGGAGTACTTGAGAATTCAGCAAAGGAGTCCCAAGAGGTTGAATGAGTGGGAAAAATAGGAGTATGGGTAAGAGTAAACTTACATGGACCACAAAAGTGGACTGCAAAAGCTTTGGTAAGTATGTAAAAGCTAAAAGACTAGTGAAGACAAATGTTGGTCCCTTACAGTTCGAAACAGGAGAATTGATAATGGATAACAAGAAAATTGCAAGGCAATTAAGTAATTGCTTTATTTGCTTCTTTAGCTTTCCTGAAATGCCAAGGAAGAAAGGGTCTATTGGGATGGAGGAATTGAATGAGATCAGTATTAGTAAAATAACAGTGCTGGAGAAATTAAGAGATTGAAAGATAATAACTCTCCAGGGCCTGATAATCTATGTCCCAGGGTACTAAAGGAGTTGACTATGGAAATAGTTATCATCTTTGAAAATTATATGGATTCTGGAAAAAGATTGGATGATGACAAACCGTCATCCTACCATCTAAAAGGGGGGGAATGAAAAAGGGAATTATAGATCAATTAGCTAATGTTAGTGCTAGAGAAAATGCTGGAGTCAATTATAAAGGATGTGATAACAGGATACTGAGAAAGCACCAATGGAATTAAACAAAGTTAATATGATTTAAGAAAGGAAAATCATATCTAATAAGTCTTCTGGAGTTTCATGAGGATGTAAGAGGAGAAGAGATAAGGAAGAACCAATGGATTCAGTGTTTTTGGAATTTCAGAAAGGTTTTTGGTGTCACATCAGGGATGTGTGTGAAAAATTAAAGCACACAAGATTGGTGGTGATATATTGACAAAGATTGAAAATCAGTTGGCAGACAGGAAACTGCAGAAAGAAGTGAGTCTTTTTTGGAGTGTGAGGCAGTGACAAATAGGGTGCTGCAGCAATCAGTGTGTGGGCTCCAGCTATTTACAACATATACTGACACTGTGTATGGGAATCAAAAGCAATATTTTCAAATGTACTATGATAGAAAACTAGGTGCAATTGTGATTGGTGAGAAGGATCTAAAGAGGCTTCATGGTGATTTACACAAGTTGAGTGCATGCCTTTGTAAACTTGTCCATTTAATAGAAAACAAAGAATGGCACAGTGTTATTTAAATGATAATAGACTGTAAAATATTGATGTACAAAGTATCCTTATGGACTGGTCATTGAAACTAAGAATGCAAGTATGTGAGCCTTCATTGCAAGAGAGATTGAGTACAGGAGCAATGAAATTACTGTATAGGACTATGGTGTGATCACATCTAAAATATTGTGCGTAGTTTTCATCTCTTTACCTAAGAAAAGATAAACTTACCATTGAGGGAGAGCAACAAAGGTTAACCAGACTGATTCTAGGTATATTGTATGAGAAGACACTGATTCATCTGGAATTGTATTTACTTCAGTTCAGAATAAACAAGAGGGGTTTTCATTGAGCATATAAAATTCAGAGAAGACCGGACGCAGTGATGATATTTTCCTTGGCGAGGGAGTCCAGAATAAAGGACCATGGTCTCACAATGTAGATAGGCCAATTTGCACTGACATGGGGAATAATTTATTCACTCAAAGGATGGTGAGATGGTGAACCTGTGGAATCCTCTACCACAAGAAGCTGTGGAGACCAAGTCATTGAATAGATTAGATTCCCTGCGTTAGATTAGATTTCCTACAGTATGGAAACAAGCCCTTCGGACCAACATGTCCACACCAACCCTCTGAAGAGTAACCCATCCCCCAACATTTATGCCTGACTTATGCACTAACCACACTATGTGGCAATTTAGCATCACCAATTCACCTAACCTGCACATCTTTGGATTGTGGGAGGAAACCGGAGCACCCAGAGGAAACCCACGCAGACACAGGAAGAATGTGCAAACTCCACATAGACAGTTGCCTGAGGTTTGAGTTGAACTCAGGTCCCTGGCGCTGTGAGGCAGCAGTGCTAACCACTGAGCCATTGTGCTGCCCATGCATAGGAAGGAAATTAATAGTCCTCGAGGGGCTACAAGCGCCAAGTAAGTGCGGATGACACCAAAATTGGTAGTATAGTGGACTGTGAAGAAGATTATCTAAGAGTACAATGAGATCTTGATCATCTGGGCCAATGAGTCAAGAAGCAGCAGATGGAGTTTAATTTAGTTAAATGTGAGCTGATGCGTTTTGGTAAGGCAAACAAGGGTAGGACATACATAGTTAATGGTGGGGCCCTGGGGACTGAAGTTGAACAGAGGGACTGAAGGATGTTAGTTCATAATTCCTTGAAAGCGACATCACAGATAAACAGAGTGGTGAAGAAAGCATTGACATGCTTACCTTCATTGATCAGAGCATTGAGTATAGGAGTTGGGACTTCATGTTGTGGCTATATAAGACTTTGATGAGGCCACTTTTAGAGTACTGTATACAATTTTGATCACCCTATTATAGGAAAGATGTTGTGAAACTTGTAAGAATGCAAAAACAATTTACAAGGATTCTGCTGGGATTGGAGGGTTTGAGTTATAAGGGAGGTTGGGATTTGTTTCCTGGCAGCACTGGGGGCTTCAGGGTGACCTTATAAAATTATGAGGGGCATTGATAGGATGAATAGTCAAAGGACTTTTTCTCAGAATAAAGGAGTCCAAAACTAGAGGGCGTAGGTTTAAGGTGAGAGAGAAAAGATTTAAAAAGGACCTAAGGAGCAACTTTTTCAATCAGAAGGTGATGTGTGTATGGAATGAGCTGCCTGAGAAGGTGGTAGAGGTAGGTGCAATTATAACATTTAAAAGACATTTGGACAGGCACGTGAATAGGAAAGCTTTAGAGGGATATGGGCCAAACTCGGACAAATGGGACTAGTTTAGTTTGGGAAACCTGATCAGCATGGACAAGTTGGATGGAAGGATCCACTTCCATGCTGTTTGGCTTTATAACTCTATGAGTTTGGAGAGAAGGTGGAAGTCTGCTATTGAGAGAGAGGGTTGACTCACAGTGGCAGGGTCCTGCGTTCAAATCCAGCCTTGGGCGACTCTCTGTATGGAGTTTGCACATTCTCCCCTTGTGCACATGGGTTTTCTATGGGTGCACTAGTATCTTCCCACAGTCCAAAGGTGTGCAGCTTTAGGTAGATTGCTCATGCTACATTGCTCCATAGTGTCCAGGAATGTGCAGGTCAGGCTGGTTAGCTACAGTAAAAAGACTGTGTGGAATTGCGGTGAGGGTTGCATCTAGTGGAATGCTCTTTGGAGGGTCTTTGCAGATGCAATGGACTGAATGGCCTCTTTCTGCACTGTAGGGATTCTTTGATCAGCCATGATAATGTTGAGTGGTAGAGTGGGCTTGCAGGGATGAATGGTCTATTACTACCAGTAGAGTTCTATGACTCAGCAGCCATCATTTAACCTAGCTGAGGATTTTTCCATCGCACTGAGCTGTACTTGGCATAAAAGAAAAAGTAAGAATTTATGAGGAAACAAAGATTGCATGCGAGTTTATCAGTGCCATGTCACAGGAGTCTGCAACCTGATAGAAGAAGGCTCTAGTGATTTCAATCCACAATGCTTTTGTACATAGTGAAAATCGTCAATAAGCATTATTCAGTTTGCACAAGCATCGTATCCACGTTATCAGCTGTTTAAAGATCCAGAATCTGCAAATGACATTCATAAATATGTGTTTCACTTGTTTCATGTGTGCAGCTTTTTTATTTATTAATTGGACTTACTTATTTGGTAGCACTTTGTAACTGACTGCCTCACTGTTGCAATCATTTATAGCTGAAGGGGATTGACAGATAACTGATTTAAGAACACAACAATGTCATGGGCTGTTTGTGTTATCATTAATGGATGCTCATGCCAAGGTTTCTGTTCTCAAAACTATGGGACAGAGTTGAGCATGCATCTTTTGATGGCCCTCTCATATATGCTGTGAAAAGAAGATTGATCCAGGTTTCTTGTTTACATGACCAGTCAACTGCTGTATGTGCCTTATGAGCATTGCCACAGTGGCCAGGATCAGAAACTTCAATACATCAACTTCAGTGATTGGTTTCCAAATTTGAAGCCATTACTCTTGGGGTTGTCTTAACTCCAATGCCTTGCATTGTGATTCCTCTTCTCATCGCAAAACAACTTAAACAATCAAAGGAAATATCTTCTGAAGTTAGACCAGAAGATACAAGTCAGGCAGCATTTGCAGAAGGGAAACAGGTAATGTTTCAATTTGATGATGATCTGTCAGGAACACAAGTTTCTGTTTAGTCCTTCACAGGGGAGTGGGCATACTTCAGCCCCTGATTCCTTTCAGGTTTCTTGTACATACATTTTCACAATACTCTTAATTCTCACTCTCTGCAAGAATGAAGCTTGTTTGGGAACATCTCCTTATTTTTGATCTGATCCTTGCTCAACTCCAAATCAGACCATTTCTAGTTTCTTCCAATTTTGGACAACGTTGAGTTGTTGTCGTCTCCTTGCTTCTGCTATCAGCTTTCAGAAATCTCTCCACCTTTCCTTCCACATCAGATTCACCTGTAATATTTCTCCAGATTGTTGCTTATTATTACTACCTTATGTATGATATTATGCAAATTATGGATAATGGGTTAAGCTGAAAGAATTAAGGTTGTACTTCCTCCTTGTTACATTAATTTCATCAAATTCAATTGACAATGCTGAGTTAATCAATTATCTGGATGCAAACTGACTTTTGCCTACCCAAACATTCCCAGTTCCTTCAATTGATCCTGAATTATACAGTCCAATCTATTGCTCAAACACCCCAACCACTCAGGTTGTAAGTTTGCTCATTGAATTGGTAGAGTTGTTCTCAGATGTTTTGTCACCATGCTAGGTAACATCATCAGTGAGCCTCTGTTGAAGTGTTGGTGTTCTGTCCTGCTTTCTATTTATCAGTCTCGGTTTGCAGTGGTGGGTCATATCACTTCCAGTTCTGTTTCTGAGAGGTTGGTAAATGGGTTCCAAATTGATATGTCTGTTAATGGAGTTCCAGTTTGAATGTCAGATCTCTAGGAATTCCCGTGCATGTCTTTGTTTAGCCTGTCCCAGGATGGATGCATTGTCTCAGTTGAACTGGTGTCCGACTTTGTCTGTGTGTATGCATACTAGTGATAGTTGGTCATGTCTTTTGGTGGCTAGTTGTGCTTGTGTATCCTGGTGGCTAGCTTCCTGCCGTCTGTCCAATGTAATGTTTGTTGCAGTCCTTGCAGGATATTTTGTATATGACATTCGTTCTGCTGGTTGTTGGTATGAGGTTCTTTAAATTCATCAGGAGCTGTTTCACTGTGATGGTAGATTTGTGGGCTACCATGATGCCGAGACACTGGAGTTGTCTGGTCATCATCTCTGAGATGTCTGTGATGTATGGCAGGGTGGCTAGAGTTTCTGGGCCTGTTGTGTCTTATTGTTTAGGTCAGGTGTTCAGGAATCGGTGGACTGCGTCTATCAGGTACTTGTTGTTCCTGAATACATTGTACAGGTGTTTTTCCTCACCTTCTCTTACTTCCTGGGTGCTGCAGTGTGTTGCGGCTCATTTAAATAATGTCCTGATGCAGCTGCATTTGTGCCTGTTGGGATAATTGCTCCTGTAATTGAGTATTGGGTCAGTGTATGTGTCTTTCCTGTAAACGCTGGTATGTAGCTGCCCATTGGTTTTGTGGTCTACCATGACGTCTAGGAAAGGGAGTCTTTTATTGTTCTCTTCCTCTTTGGTGCTCTTTGCACCAGTAAGGATGTTGTTTATGTGCGTGTGGTTTTCTTCTACTTTGTTGCGCTTTGTGATGCAACCCTAACTACTACTGACACAGAACTCTGTCAGGTTTGCCAGCACAGAATTTTGTCAGTTCCAATCCTGTCCATCAAATACTGCCCAACTCCATGAGCTGCTGTCAGACCTGGGTCAACCGAGCACACTGTTTGTGTTCTGAATTCCAGATTCCCACCTAACTGCGATAGCCCTTGTTTCCCCTATTTACCAAGGGTCCATCTACTACCAACTTAACAATATTCAATTATTTTGTTCCCATCACCTTCTGAGGCAAGATTTTCTAAAAATCATACAAACCTCTGAGAGAAAAAAAATCCCTTCCTCTCTCATTTGAATTTAGGTGTTGTCCTTTCAGGATACAGTTTTAATATTAGAAGTCATCCATTTGGGACAGTGTGCCTTAGTTATAGTGTCAGCTGTAAGAATTAACAATCTTGCCATGTCCCCCGAGTCAAGATTAATCATGATATTTTAAACTTCAATTTAATCACCCCTATTGTTTAAACACCCGGGAAAACAAGTCTAGCCTATCCAATATTTCCAACGTAACCTGTACGTTTGAGGTATCAATCTAGTAAAGCTCCACTGAATGATCTTTAACCATTTACCTCTTTCCTTAAATAAAAAAATCAAAACTGGAGATTCTATCTCACCAAAGTCGATATGAAAAAGAAGCATAACCTCCTTACTTTCAAGTTCAATTCCTCTCATAATTAAATAATAGATCAAGGAGGTCTACAGGACTGTAAAAAGCCCTTCAGCCCATCTAGTCTGCACTGGATGAAAACAGCTACCCTTTATCCGAATCCCATTTTACAGCACTTGGCCCATAGCATTGTATGTCTTGACATTGCAAGTGTACATCTAAATACTTCCTAATGAGGGGCTACCTCTTGCTGCTTTCTTGAATAACGGTACCACCTTGGCTGTCTTCCAGTCCTCTGGCACCTTTCCTGTGGAATTCAATACTTTTGCAAGTGCTCCTGGTATCTCCTCCCTTGCCTCACTCAACAGCCTGGGATTCATTTCATCTACCCCTGGAGGTGTATCTAATTTTAGGTCCAGCAGACTACTCAGAACATCATATCTGTATATACTAATTATTTTAATTATATCACAGTCCATTTCTTTGATTTCTATACCCACATTATTCCTCTCACTTGTGAACACTGACACAAATTATTCATTTACAACACTACCTGTAAGCTCTAGTTCCATGAACAAGTTACCATTACAGTCCTTAATGGGTACAACACCTACTCTTATTATTATTTTATCCTTAATGTACTATACTTGTAAAATGACTTAGGATTTTTCTTTATTTTACCTGCCTTATTATTTTGAGCCCCCTTTTGCTCTCCTTATTTCATTTTTAAGTTTGTCTTTGCAAATTTTGTAGTCCTTTATGGTTTCTGATGCTTTAAGCAGATTGTTTTTCATTGGCCTTCTTAAATAATTGTTGTAACTGCGTTCTAGCTCTTTGTGAGTCATACACTAGAAGACCTAGATCCCCCTGCAAGTTGAAATTCTGCTGTTGTTCTTCATTTAAACAAACTGATTAATATTCCCAGCATCAGCATCATTCAAGCTGACTACCTCCTCCCAAACAACTATCCTGGGCCTGACCTGCTGCGCTTTTCCAGCAACACATTTCCATCTCTGATCTCCAGCATCTGCAGACCTCACTTTCTCCTTATTATTTTGAGCCCCTTTTTGCTCTCCTTATTTCATTTTTAAGTTTGTCTTTGCAAATTTTGTAGTCCTTTATGGTTCCTGATGCTTTAAGCAGATTGTTTTTCATTGGCCTTCTTAAATAATTGTTGTAGCTGCGTTCTAGCTCTTTGTGAGTCATACACTAGAAGACCTAGATCCCCCTGCAAGTTGGAATTCTGCTGTTGTTCTTGATTTAAACAAACTGATTAATATTCCCAACATCAGCATCATTCAAGCTGACTACCTCCTCCCAAACAACTATCCTGGAGCCAAACTGATCATTCCCACTTGTGAACCTCTGCAGTTTCACACCTTGCCTGAAGTATGTTTCTTTGAAAGCGTAGTTGACTATTATTGAAATGAAACTCTTTGAGTAGTGGTTAAACATTAAACCTTACTTATTAATATCTAGCAATAAATCAGGCGCCAAAGTTTGCTATAATTTACCGAAGCAATGTGAAGATTTCACAGTAAGAAACTTGTTGCATTACAAATATTACATTACTTCAGATTTGTGAGCAGCTCAACGGATTATCACTTCAATTTTTTTTCCAGGTAAAATAACATATTAAACAAAATAAAAGAATATTGAAGTTAAGCTGTAAAATTGTTTGAATGAGTGATACCTTTGCTTTGCTTTTAATGCTATCAGCTACACAATGTGTCAGTGTATGACAAAACTTTTATTTTTGCTTTGAAAAGGTCTTGCCAAAAAGTTGATTGCTTCTAATAGATTGGATGCAAATACACAGTGAGATGTGATGCAACTACTCTACAAACTAGAAACGTTCCAGGTTCAAACTCTGGTTTGTGCTTAGTGAGCTAATGCGAGCAATAGTTGTTTTCAATAGACTGGGGAAAGTGAAAACCCGTCTCTGTTCTTGTTCCTGCTAGTTACATCAAGTTTGGGAAAAAAGTATGGCTATTTGAGTGAGACAAATCGGAACTGTTAATGCCTATGAAGGCATACTCTAGCATGAGTCATTAAGTTCAGAAAATGAAAATGATTAAGGACAGAAAACTGATGCATTAAATGAAGCAGTGAGACAAAATTGGGCGTAAGATCGCAATCTACAATGGAAGCTGTGTTGCTGCTTATTAATATAGCTCCAATCCTGCTCAGCTCATTGAATAAGTAAAGTCAAGATCAGCTGGTGTATTGCACATACTGGGCACTCCACTATCTTTACCAATATAAGAACTCACAGCCAAATCATAAGCTTTTCTATTGACGCTCAAACCTCAAAGGCAACTGAGGGAATAATGTAATAAAGTAAAGTGCCATTAGCAGAAATAAACTTCTGCATCGTAACAACGTATGCTATAGCCAATAGACATAAGTGGAGAATAAAGTGCCAGACTTCTGGTTATTGCCTCCAATTTTCTTCTTAGCAAAGTGAGGAAGGCAACAGAATCAAGACATCATAATTAGCAAAAGTAGATTGAAATACTCTTTGTTTTACAATCTGAGTCAGGCAATTGCACAATTGTTGAGGGCAATGGTGATGATTGACAGGCCTGACTCATTAATGGATTGGGATTTCTACCCATTTGCTTCCAAATAATACAGACAAAGCATTCTAATAGGTAGGATGGTCCTCACTGGCTAAGCATCCAAAAGCTTATCCATGGTTTCTGATTGTATGTTGCAACTTCAAATGCACTCCTATGAAGATTTGGGATTCCCTAAGCCTTGCCTCTTAACAATCTGCCTAAAGCTATGACTATGTGAAATATTTTCTTTTGGTAAGAAGTGTACAATTGTATATGGACAGCGAATATTCAACAACTAGCTTGGTTTTGAAACTCTGACTCAAAAGTGACCGATTGCTTGCATAGATCCAACTGACCAAAACAGCATATAACCTGGCAATTAGCTATTTACTGATGGATCTAGTGCCGAAATATTTTCTTTTGTTTGTGTTTTATTCTGTTCAAAAGAAAGATCAGTATTTTCCCACAGGGAAGAAGCAGATGCCACTGTGTATTCTGTGCCACTCAAGTCTATTGGGCCTTTGATGTGACTCTTAAATCTTGCAACACCAATTCAGAATTGTATCAAAAGGTTTGCCACCTTGCTGAAAAAATTTGAGAAACAAAATGGTAAAACAATTGTTTCTGCTAGTCGTCAATCCTATAACAACAGAATCTAGGCACAAAATTATCGCAAGACACAAATAGAAAGGTTTCAAGTTTTTTTTCACACAGAGGCAATTGGAATATTAAACGCTATTTAGAATCGTCTATTTTGGCACCAATTAACATAACTGAAAAGGATTTTGGATAATTATTGGAATATGAAGAATGTAAATGCAGATTAGACAAAGGCAAAAATGTGAATGGAATAGTTAGCTCCAGTTGAACAACTAGCTGGCGCAATGGGTCAAATGGAGACCTTTCACATGTTGTAGCTACCAGTTTGCAGAGAAGCACAATAATGTGACCACTCCAATCAGAGTGCTTCTGTATCAACTGATTATTATGCATCTTTATGGAAAGAAATACATGTGATCCTATTCTCCAGTACTTGATCTTTGCACCATTCAATTGGGATTGAAAGCTAGATAACCAGTTTTAGGTGTGCCATTCGTGCTTTGTAATCACACATTGATAAATGTGAAGAAAATAGTATTGTAATATAAATAAAATTATGTTGGAGATTTTACAGTTTGTGGTTGCAACATGCATTAAAAATTTGCTTGTACGCTTGTGGTAATTAGGAATGTACTCATAAAAAGCTAAAATATATTTGACAATTTCAAGACACACTGCTGTTATACTTATTTCCAGTCAATTGCTGCTTAATTTGAACAGCAGCTTATTTTTTAATACAGCAAGTTGTTTCATAAACACAGAAAAATGCAAACAGGAAATCACATGAAAATACCACCACAATCTATTCTCAGTTAACAACCACACTTCTTTTAATGATGATAAAAAAAACACAGACATACAAAAGGGTAGAAATGTTAAGAAGCTCTGAAGTGAAATATTTAAATTCCTTAACCCAATTTAATTGAAAAATTTTAATCAAGAAATATAATCACGTTCTCTCTCTTCCTCAGGTACTAAATGGTTGCCAAAGCCAACAACATAGTGGGCAGGCAGTGCACAATTACTGAACAGAAAATGTGTTACCCGTACAATTGGTGAAGACAAAACAAAATAAGCAGTTCATTATGCAAATCATGCTGCTACTGAGCACCATTTCACTCTTAGTCTCCTTATTTTATGGTGCATTTGATCTTCTAAACCAACATACTGTAGAATCAACAGTATTTTAACGGATCCTTTTTCATTTTATTATCATTCGGTAGAACTTTACATAAGAATATAAGAACATAAGAAATAGCAGCAGGGGTAGGCTGTCTGGTCCATCGAGCCTGGTCCGCCATTCAATAGCTCCACTTACCCACTCACTCACCATCATCCTTAATTCCTTTACTGTTCAAAAATCTATCTATCTTAACCTTAAAAACAGTCAACATGGTAGCCTCAACTGTTTCACTGGGCAGGCAATTCCACAGATTCACAACCCTTTGGATGAAGTTCTTCCTCAACTCAGTCCTATATGTGCTCCCCTTATTTTTTGACGTCGTGTTCCCTAGTTCTCATTTCACTCACCAGTAGAAACATCCTCCCTGCATCTATCTTATCTATTCTGTTCATAATTTTGTATGTTTCTATTAGATTCCCCCTTCAATCTTCTTAATTCCAATGATTACAGTCCTAGTCTACTCAATGTCTCCAAAGCCAATTCCCTTAATTCCAGAATCAACCTAGTGAATCTCCTCTGCACTTCCTTTATTTTAATATTGCTGAGAAATGAAACATATTGTTAAAGCTTTTTGACTTGCCCTCATCAGGAAAATTCACAAGAATTCTAATTATTGTCACATGTACCGAGGCACAGTGAAAAACTTTGTCTTGTGAGTAATACAGACAGGTCACATAGATAAGTAAATAATAGGTAAACAGTGGCAAAAACAAAAACACAGATTACAGGCGAATGTTAAGAGTGTGTGAGTACATTCAGTGTTCTAACAACAGTAGGGTAGAAACTATTTTGAAACCAGCTGGTGCATGTGTTCAGGCTTCTCTACCTTCTCCCTGATGGTAGAGTTTGTAGAAAAACATTGCTGGTGTGGGATGGATCTTTCAGAATGCTGGCGGCCTTTCCTTGACAGCAGGCCTGGTACATGGATTCTATAGATTGGAGGTTGGCCTTTGTGACTGTCCTGGCCGGGTTCACCACTCTCTGTAGCCATCACCGATCTTGAATGGTACAGTTGCCATACCAGGTACTGGTACATCAAGTCAGAATGCTCTCGATGGCGTACCTATAAAAGTTGGCGAGGGTATTCGCCATTATGCCAAATTTCCTCAGCTCCCTGAGGAAGAAGAGACGTTGTTGGGCCTTTGTAACCAGTGTATCCACATGAAAAGTCCAAGAAAGCTTGTTGTTAATGACCACTCCTAGGAGTTTGACACTCTTCACTCATTCCATCTTTGTGCTATTAATGTGTAGGGGGGCATGAGGAACATCCCGCTGAAAGTCAATAATGAGTTCCTTGGTTTTGCCGGCATTGAGAGCTAGGTTGTTCTCAGTGCACCATTTTTTCAGATCTTCCACTTCCGTCTGTAGTCTGTTTCGTTGCCATCTGAGATTCGACCGACTATGGTGGTGTCATCAGCGAACTTGTAAATGGCGTTAGTCTGGTATTTGGCAATGCAGTCATGGGTATACAGTGAGTACAGTAGGGGGCTGAGTACGCACCCCTGGGGGGCTCCAGTGTTAAGTGTTAGTGAGGATGAAATATTGTCCCCAATCTTCACTGATTGCGGCCTGTGGGTCAGAAAACTGAGGATCTAGCTGTAGAGAGTGGAGCTTAGTCTGAGATCACTAAGTTTAGTAATCAGTCTCAAGGGGATAATAGTGTTGATGGCTGAATTGTAGTCAATGAGTAGGATTCTTATGTAGCTGATCTTGGTGTCAAGGTGTTCTAGGGAGGAGTGAAGGCCAAGTGATACGACATCTGACATGGATCAGTTTGTCTGATGGGCCAACTGGAGTGGGTCAAGTGTAGTGGGGAGGCTGGAGTAGATTAATGTGATGACCAGCCTTTCAAAGCACTTCATGACCTCCAAGGTAAGGGCCACTGGGCAGTAGTCATTGTGACATGTTGCATGAGCCTTCTTGGGCACAGGAATGCTGTTGACCCCCTTGAAACAGGCAGGGACAGTGGCCTGCTGCTGGAAGAGGTTGAATATGTCCAAGAAGACCTCTGCCAGTTGATCTGCGCATGCTCTGAGTGCACGGCCTGGTACTCCGTCTGGTCCTATCGCTTTCCTTAGATTTAATGCTCAGAGTGCTATTCTTGCAATGCACCAATTTTAATTCAACAAAATAGGTGACAGCTATTCATTGATTTATTTCTCAAGGCCAAACCCTGGCCAACTTGCATGGTTTAAAATGTAAATAAACTCTGACTATCTTTTGTCAATCATCATTAGTTGGCACATTTTCAAAGGCAATACCTCTCTCAAATTAGAATCCATTTGCCAACCAATCACTATTACCCTCTCATGCAGTATGAATATTTACTTTCTCCATTCATGAGAACTGTTCTGATGAGTGCTTTTGACAAAAGCTTTAACAAAATGTGTCATTTTTCAGCAATACTCAATATGTTGTTTAATCTTTTCTTTCATATTTGCTGGGTTACTTGTAATTTAACGTAAATTATCAGCTTGAATAATTGAGATCTTAAATTGTTTTCACTTACTCATCTCATTCATGAAATTCCTGTCTGATTTCTCATTTTAAATCCCTAACTCCCATTTAAAATGTAAACTGTCTATGTAAACTAAACACACTGCAATCACTCACTCCTCCCAAGTGGAGGTGCTGCAGTATCACTATAAATGAAGATATAATTACTGCATGAGAAGCTTGTTTTTGCCACTTTTTATTATAAATATAAATACCAACATCTTTGTGATGCAAGCACATATAAAATCATAAAACTAAGAGCTGAATTAGATTTGCATGCCCAGATATTAAACAATTTCTACATATTTTACTCCAATTCACATTAAGAGAATGCTTTGGTCTTAATATGCAAAACCGCAGAAGTGTTACACTAAAGGTATTGATCTGGACCTGGAGTTGTAATGGCAGCAAAGTATCAGTGTCTGCGTAAAACCAACAGAAAGTCCTGGAATTTCCATGTACTCAGCTCAATGTGGAAATCTGAAAATTGCTGTTAGGGAGACCCTGTCCATGACAAGTCATACAGTTGCAATTATTGCAAAATCAATCAACTGAGAAAGTAGAGATTGGAAATGAATTTCAATTTATTGTACACTATTCTCATACAGAAAAAGTTAAGGCTTCTTGGATGGGTATGATTGTGATTTAAACAGAATTTGAAGTCATACTTACTTTCAATCGACCAGTCTAGTCAAAACATCTTAGAAGCCTAGTGTATTCCCTGAATTCCATGATTAAAATTCCTTTCTGACATTTGAGCTTTTATCTTGAATCAATCTATATGTCTCAATGTTTACTAACCTCTGTGTAAAATAGTAAAACGTATGAATAGTAATCAGTGATTTTTACTTTTAAGGATGGTATTTTTTCAAATTCTAATCTAATTGGCTGCCCAGTGTGCTTTATGGTGGAATATTTTTGGATGTCAGAAATCCCCTATAACGGACATTAAAAATTAGCAGCTATTTGTTGCTTTGAGAGACTTTCTTATGGGATGCTGTGTTCGCTTTTGCAACCACAGTGACAATACTTCAAAAGCGATTAGGCACATTAGAATGCCTTGAAAATACAATAGGCATCATCTATTTTTCTTTAGGACAATAAGCAATCTGAAATTCTTAATTATTTAATATTCTTTAACTCAGTAATTTATTTATTTTGTTTGAAGAGTGTCTATTTCTAAAAGGCATAGTATATATTGTTTAGAAATATATGTTTCCAAGAATCAACAACAACTTATAGCTAAAGTAAAATGTTGAACTGAATATTCTCTTTCCCATCATGGGATTAGACTGTAAGAACAGCCGAAATAATAGCCGAAATAATAGCCAAAATAATAGCTGAAGTAAAAATAATAGAATAAATGTGTCTATTATTTAACACTTCACTAAGATACAAAATAAATCTCAGAATAGAATGTACCTATTGTGGCATGATGTAAGTGTATATACGTCATCATTCCCATTCGTGTAACTCAGACAAAAATGAAGAAATAAATAGAAGTCAATTTAGGGAAAGGATTGTGAGAGATTCCTTTTGGATGTCCCGAACTCTAACTGTGGTTTTTCCTTTTGAACAAACTTTTTTTAAAATCTATGGTATAACTAGTACCTCTCATTTAAAGTCCCACATTTCATCAGGTTTTCACCTTGTTATGCAGATAGATCGACAGTCCCTGTGCTCAGTAATGTTGAATTAGGTAGCAACTGTCAGTAAGAAAACCGAGAACATCACAGTAAGTGATGTAAGGTCATGTGACATTTAGAGTGTAGAAATTTTTAGTCCAAGAGAGTCATATAGGGATCTCTTCCTGCTCTGTATATAATGTCTATCATTCAATAAATATTTTTACTTACTAAGATCTGCTCGATATCTATTTAGCTTCACTTACAGTACAAGACTATCACTTAAGTGTGGTGGCAGCAGTAAAACAGAAAAAAAACTCTCCTTGGAGCAAATGGAATGGAACTTGGTGGCACCGAAAACTGACACAAATATTTGGGAGGAAAATGAGCAGCAGTGACAGTCAGGTTCTGATAGTACAGGAAAACAGCAGTAGAGTACAGTGAAAAGGGGAGAAAAAGCTGTATGGACAAAAAGAGTTAAAACAAAGTCTCATACACAGGTGAAAGCCAATGATTCATGGGGAAAGGAATCAGTAAATGTGAGAGAGACTGCAGTTGTAAGCCAAACCTCAAGGCAGGCATACTTTGCCTGTGAGCGAGATTGGCAAAGCAGAGTGGACAGATTCCAGTGATAGGCAAAAACTGATAGAAGGCAGGGTATACAGAACAAAGTTTTTGGACAAGTACATCCAGAAATCAGAAGAAAGACTAGATTCCTTTGTGAACAACTTACATCACTTGTAGACAAATGTAATTACTCTTCAAGGGAATAGCTAATCTGAGACCAAATCATGGTGGTGGGTGCAGGAAAGAGGGACTAGTTGGGAATTAAGGTGTTGCGATGAGACCCTACCAGTCCACAGAGGATCTTAGTTTCTCAAAATCAGTGCACCTAGGTAGGCGGTGGCACATCTTAAAATAGGTGATTAATATAAAATCACCAGGAGCAGCATTCAACTGCAATCCAGATAGTGGCCCAGGTACGGGTTCCTGAGGATCCCAGTCCATAGAGAAAGTAAGGAGCAAACTAGGATGATGACCATGTCTGAGCCCAAATGAGAGACTCAAGATAAATTGCTTTTAGGCAACAAACAAAGATGATTGAGGTCTTGAGAAACCAATTAAATGTGAAATATAGTCTGGAAGACCACGTACCTACAGAATCCTTGAAAAAGCACTTGAAAGACACTGTATCCCTGAAAGCAACTCCAGTATGAACCCAGATAATCCTGACAAAATGCACAAAAGTATTTCTCCAGAATTTTTGCAGCACTCAAAAGTCCTTAAGAGAGAAGAATCACGACAACCGATGATAGGGAAAGAGTTTGAAGAGAGTACCCAGAATGCCAAGTTTCAGACATGCTCCATTTACTCCCAAAGGAATTTGAGGCTAATGCCTATTCACAGACGAGCAGAATAACCTGTCAGTACATCAGGGTACAGGTTGAGAGAAACTATCACACCACAGAAGGTGACAAATGTAACCCTAACATTCCTGGAATATCCTGCAGCAGTGGGCACTCCAAAAAGCAATTCTGCAGAGGAAATGCCACATAACACTCCACTAGCAGGCACTGGAAGAGGGGCTTCAATCAGTCAGCAAAGAACTGACACTATAGCCACTCCACACTAAAGTTGATGTGGAAGAAGATCAGGTCTGATCAGCTAGGCAACAACTAAAGCGGAACATGACAAATGGTTCATCTGACTGATATGACATTCCCCTATGGGGCACTTGCCCAGATGAAAAGGAATGACTTTTGATTGTCTTCACTCTTGAGAAGGAACAACAAACTGAGGACCAGTGCTACCCACTTTCCAGAAGGGCCAAGAACATGGTCAATGTTAAAGCCTTGCCATGAAGGACTTGGTACAGGTGGACCAATGAAATACATACTAGTAATGAATATAAATGTAAACATATTAATATCATGAAAATTGTAGAGAATTTAACTGAGAAAGTGTTAAATTTTAAAGATAAATATACTACATCTCACTCCAAGGGAGTAAGATATAGTATAAGGTAACAGGCATCATAGAATAGCTGATAAAATCACAGGAAGTATTATCAGGTCATGTGACATTCAATGAATTGAAGGGGTTAACTTGAGATAGTCATTTCCTCTACTTGGTATATAATTTACATAATACAGTAAACAGTTTGGTTACCAAGACCTGCTCCATGTGGATCTCTAAGCACACTTACAAGGGTCAACACATAATGCTTCCTAAAAATGCTTTACCTTTTTATTGCTGGAGTGCCATTCAGTGGAATCCTGAGTGGGAAGAATATTTTGACTACTGTTTGGCCTGATGTCATGTTTCTTTGTTGCCCTCCATTTTGTTTGCCATTCATCTCTTTCCTGCAGGACGAATAGGATGCTCAATGTAATTTGACTTGTGTTTAGAGTCTTCTAGTCACTGGGTGCAAACTATTGATTGATTTAAAGAAAGATAGATCAAGTGTAGAAAATGATTTTGAAAATCAAAGGCCTTATATTTTGTTCTGTCCAGGAGTTAAAATCAATCATGTTTGATGCTTAATGTATTTCCCAAAACAACAAATTTATTGAATATATTCAGTGCAGATGATTTTCTTCTCATGTTTCTTTGGCACTTCAAAATTATTTTATAGACTGCAAAACATATGTAGGTGATGATCACATCCCTTTTACTTCGGATAACAGACCTAGTTCTAGATATCACTAGAACTGTACTATCAGTTCTGTGGATAGAGACAGAGAGTGCACAGAACAAGGACGCAAACCAGTAACCAAAACCAAAGTTGTTATTTTTCTCCATCTCTGTTAGTCCCATAACAACTGACTTCATCATTTCACAAACTTGGCGTTGTTTTATGTTGAGAAAGTAACATACAGAAGCACTACACAAAATCTTAGGCTTTGAGCAATGTGAGCTATGGTGAGATGGGTGAAAGAAATGGGTGAAATGATCATCTTGATGTGGGAATTATCTCGTCACAATCTCCCTGCTTTGTTCAAGCATCAGAGAGAAACTTTTGGCATGGATCAGCAAGTTCACAATTGATGCACTTTCCTGCTTGTTAACTTGTTGACTTGTTAACAATTAACTCAGCACAGGTTGCAATCTTACCAAACTTGTAAACTCGTCATCAGGAAACCTCAAAATGGAAATCAAAATATGGTCCTGGCAGGTTCCACTCACCACTTGCTCCAAAAGACTTGGAGCAGCAGCAACTCGGGGACTCTCTATGGACTCTGCTGCACACACCACAGACATTGGCATCTGACATGTACCAGCTTCAAAGCACATACAAGGCACATCTCCAATCCACTGACAGGATATTTCTGCATTTCAATACTTCAGCTCAGGCTACACTGGTAACTGTCATTGTGGTGCTGCAGCATGGACATACTGTATGCTCAGGAATACACACTTGGCTCATAGATCAGGCTGTATCTCTGGGCTCTTCACTCACTGTCATAATGCATACTGACTCTGACTCTAACCTGGATGCTCATAATATCCTTGCATTGCATTACCTGACCTCTTTGCCCTTTCTGCCAGAGATACCAATATCATATTACTACTGTCTTGCCATGCCATTTAGCATAGACATAAAGGTTGGTATGGCCTGGAAGTGTGAGATCTTCTGCTGATTGTGAGGGAAGAAAAAGTTCTATCTGTGCACCAAACTATTCAGCAGAAGCTCCAGGATGTAGCTCACAAAGTGGAGTAAGAACTCCACTCCCTCCCACTTCTGGGACAAATGTCAGAGCCATATAGATAAATTCCAAAATTACAATGCTTGTCCAGTGTCAAACAATCTTTTAAATCTGGCACTGGTGCTAGGAATGCCCATCAATGTTAGGATCTTAGGGAGTGGCAAGTTGCTCTGGGACCAGTGTGTGGTACGATGTATTAGAAATAAGACATGATTCTTGCTATTAGGCTTAAATGACAATTAATGTGATGGGTTTGATAAGACAAGGCGAAAAATCTCTCCTGGTCTTGCAGCAAGCATCAGATTGACTTCAAGCAATCACACTTAGTCAAAAAATGGTTGCACTTCGCCACTGTCTTTAAAATAACTTTTACTTCCAACTTCTAGGGTTTTGAAGAAGTATTATTACCCAATATAACTTGTTCATGTTCAATGTGTATAACTTTGTCGCAAAGATGATAACTTCCATTTGGTTGTGTGGTATTACCAATAAGCTAAATGCATTGGATTGTAAACAAATTTAGCAGTTCATACGGCATGTGGCCCATCAGGAGCAGCAGTAAAATTATCTGCAAACACAATCTGAAAAACCTCATGCCTGAGCACATCCTCTACTCTTCAATTACCATCAAATTGGGAGACCGACTCTGGTTCTACGAAGAGTGCAGAAGCACAGGCCAGGAGCTAAAAATGAGATCTGGTGACTCAATTTGGTGAAGCTAAAACATAGGACCGTGTTCAACTCAAATGGCAAATATAGCATGCAATAGCCAAAATTAAGCAATCCCAAAACCAAAAGATCAGATCAAAGCTCTGCAGTTCTAAATTTAGTTATAATGATGTTGGATAATTAAATAACTAACAGGAGGTGAAGGCTAAACAACTAGCCCCTTCCTAATTGATGAGAGATATCAGCACATCAGTGCAAAAGACAAGGCCATCTACATCCATCTTTGATTAGAAATGCCAAGTGCATAATCTATTTCAGCCTCATCCCAAGTCCCTCAGCATCACAGTTGCCAATCCTTAACCTATATTTAATAGTTATTAACTCAGTGTTGCAAAGAGTATAGGACCTGATAATATTCCAGCAATCATACTGAGGACTTGTATTCCAGAACTAATTCTCATAGCTAAGCTGTTCCAATACAATTACAACACTGGCAACTACTCAGCAATGTGGAAAATTGTCCAGGTATGATCTGACCACAAACAAAAGGACATACTCAGTCAAGCTAATTACTGCCACCTTCAGTCTTTTTTTGACCATCAACAAAGTGATGGAAGGGGTCATTAACAGTGCTATTGACAGTGCTACACTGGCACCACCCCCCACCTTTTCCTCCACTACATCGATGACTGTATCGGCGCTGCCTCGTGCTCCCACGAGGAGGTTGAACAGTTCATCCTCTTTACCTTTCTTAACTGCACTGTGGTGTACCTATATCCCAAAGTCTACAGCAGTTCCAAAAGGCAGCTCATCACTATCTTCCATCGTCTCAAGGGCAGTTAGGGGTGCGCAGTATACGTTGGCCTAGCTGGCAATTCCCACATCCTATGAATAAATAAAAGATAGTATCGGCCTCACACCAATTACTATTTACTTTTTCTCAGTTTAGTCCAATCTTTCCTCTTAAGGGGTCACATTTTCATTTTTCATTTATTTTGGAGGTTGGGGCAGGTATGTTCCAGGGAGTAAATTTCAGAAGGATAAGGCTTGAATCAACAGTAACCATGAATTTCAAGAAAAAAAATTAAACATCACACAACACCAGGTTATATTCCAACAGGTTTATTTGGAAGCACTAGCTTTTGGAGTGCTGCTCCTTCATCAGGTAGCCATGGAGCAGGACCATAATACACAAAGTTTATTGCATAAGATTATAGTGTCATACAACTGAAATGATTTATTGAACAAACCTCGATTGCTGTTAAGTCTTTCAGCTTTTAGAATGGGTTGCAGGTCCACAGCTACCTAATGAAGGAGCAGCGCTCCAAAAGCTAGTGCTTCCAAATAAACCTGTTGGAATATAACCTGGTGTTGTGTGAGTTTTAACTTTGTCCACCCCAGTCCAATACTGGCTCCTCCACATCTAGAAAAAAATGTCAAGGTAATAAATTGGTAATTTAAATAAGTTATTAATTACTAAAATTTGCCATTTATAAGTGACAAACAGAAGAGCTAAACAACAGAAAGGCATTTTTAGTTAAGAAGTAGAGCAACAGAAAAGACTAGGCCTCAAGCTTTGATCACTATTGAAAATATGAGGACCTGAGCTGAGCTAAAAAGTTGCCTTTAACAAACCTAGACCCTGGTGGACTCTACTGGCACATATTCTGTACTGGCCTCAGCAGAATTCAAACAGAAGTGGGATTTTGGAAACTGCTTGCTGTTCAGGCTCTACTTTACTCCTCACTGAGCCTGCTTTGTGGCTCAGGTGTTGGTGTCCGACTGGCACACTCAGTCTCAGATTCACAAACCTGCGTACCTTTTCACTGTCCTGTCCCCCTTAGTCCAGGAACTCCCCACCTACATTCGAGACACCACCCACACCATTCACCTTCTCCAAGACTTTCTTTTCCTGGCCCACATTGCCTTATCTTCACCATGGACTTCCAGTCCCTGTACACATCTATCCACCATGATAAAGGCCTCCAAACCCTCCGTTTCTTCGTCCCATACAATCTCAACCAATGCTCTTCCACTGACACCCTCATTCGTCTGGCTAAACTGGTCTTCACCCTCAACAACTTCTCCTTCCAATCCTCCCACTTCCTCCAAACCAAAGGGGCAGCCATGGGCAGCCACATTGGCCCCAGCTATGCCTGCCTCTTGGTTGGATACGTGGAATAGTCCATGTTCCACAACTACACTGGCACACCCCCACACCTTTTCCCCGGCTACAATGATGACTGTATTGGCATTACCTTGTGCTCCCACGAGGAGGTTCATCAACTTCACTAACATGTTTCAGACCAACCTCAAATTCACCTGGACAATCTTGGACACCTCCATCCCCTTTCTGGACCTCTCCATCACCGTCTTCAGTGACTGACTAAGCATGGACATGTACTACAAGCCCACCGATTCCCACAGTTCCCTAGACTACGTCTCCTTCCACCCGAACTCCTGTAAAAATGTCATCCCATATTCCCAATTCCTTGGCCTCAGCTACATCTGTTCCCAGGATGTCCAATTCCACTTTAGAAAATCCCAGGTGGCCGCCTTCTTCAAAGATCGCAATTTCCCTTCCCACATGGTCGATGATGCCCTCCAACGCATCTCCTTCGCTTCCATCATCTCCGCCCCTGAACCCCACCTCTCCAATCGGAACAAGGACAGAACCCCCTTGGTCATCACCTTCCATCCCATTAACCTCCGTATACATCACATCATCCTCCGCCACTTCCGCCACCTAAAAACAAACCCTATCACTGGGGACATAATTCCCTCCCCACCACTATTAGTGTTCCAGAGAGACCATTCCCTCTGCGACTCCCTCTTCAGATCCACATCACCCCCCTCCCCCACCAGCTCACACCCCTCTTCCTATACCTTACCCTGCCACCGCAGGAAGTGCAAAACCTGCGCTCACTCCTCCCTGCACACCTCCGTCCAAGGACTCAAAGGATCCTTCCACATCCAACAGAAATTTACCTGTACCTCCACCAATGTCATCTACTGTATCCGTTGCACCCGATGTGGTCTCCTCTATATCAGGAGACTGGATGCCAACTTGCGGTTCATTTCAGAGAACATCTCTGGGACACCCACACCAACCAACCCCACCGTCCCGTGGCTGAAAACTTTAACTCCCCCTCCCACTCCACCAAGGACATGCAGGTCCTAGGCATCCTCCATCGCCAAACGTTTACCACACGATGCCTGGAGGAAGAATGCCACATATTCTGCTTTGGGACCCTGCAACCACATGGTATCAATGTGGATTTCACTAGTTTCCTCATTTCCCCATCGCCCCACTTTATCCCAGTCTCAAGCCTCCAACTTGGCACTGCCCTCATGACCTGTCCATCACCTTTCCAATCTATGTGCTCCACCCCCCCAACCTCTCTCAGCCCCCTCATTCTCTCAAATACACTCTCACTGCATCTTCACTGTCAATGCATCCACCTCCCCCCACGCATTCACTTTCTCTCCTTATCTCAATCACCTTCACAAAAATGTTCATTCTTATTTTATTTTTAACAGACCAGAGGATTCTCATAGTAGTTTTGAGCAATCAAAACATTTGTATGTGCTTAACAATTTAGGGACAGTGTGATTTTAGAGATTTTGGCATTAAGGCTTTATAACCAAAATATTTACAAAACTGAAGAATAACTTCAATAATATAGCTCAGCACAAGAGCCTCCTTAAGCTGCTAGAATGCCCCATTTTATGTGCAGTTAAAATGAAATGTATATTGCCATATCAATCCATATCAAATGCAAAGACCACTTGGAATCACAAGCACAAACTTCTCCTCTACACTGGTAGAGATTGTTATTACCTTCGAGGATATATCCCAGTTGCTGTCTCCCCCAGTCCAAAATAAAAGTTTAGGTACTGATTATACTTTCACATATACTTATATGAACAATGGGCTGTGAGGAAGCAATGACTCATTCCTGGATGTGAACAGTCCTTTGCTGCATATGCAATTCACTTGTCATAAACATCATGAGTGTATTTTTTTATGCATTGCAACTCAAAAAGAACACATCTTACAGCAGTTTCAGGCAAGTGGAATGTAGAAAATAGTGTGCATACAGGGCAATTGAAATTTAGTTCACACCCCAGTGGATGATTAGAAGTATTTCTTTCTTTCTTTACATCTTATTTCGATTCATGCACATTCTTTGACAAAGAGAGTAAACAGATGACCTGCTCCTGGATCTCAGCCTATACTGCTGCATAACCTTCTGCTAAAGAATGTGTATGAACATCCTAGGGGATTCAACTAGATGCCCAATGTGATTAGGGACTTAAAATGTGACAGAGATGGGGTGGACCCAGGATGTGTCATATTAATATCCTAACTTGCTGTGCCAACAGAATATCAATAAGGCAAAGGATGTTTGAAGGATGAGTTACAAAATCAGTCTTCCATTTTCAGTTCAGTAAGAGTACCTATACACATTGACATTTTGTTTCTTAGTTCTTTTCAGTTTCATTACTTTTCGTTTTAAATGCGGTTGCTAAATGTTGAATTTATTATCCAACATTAAGATAATAATAACAAGTTTTCTCTGAAATTCTGCATATTATTTCACTGATTCATGATTGTTCTGTTTTATTTTCTGACAGAGTATGTCTGGTGTACACAACACTGTCTCACTGTGAAAAAACTAGTATGTAAATGCAAAAAATATGTAAGTGTTTGCATGACAGATTTTGAAGGAATATTGGTTGGGTTCGTGAAAAACTCCTGTCATATGCAGATGGAATGCAACATTGTAGGACAATTTATAATTTGAACTATTATAGTACGTTTGTAGGAACAATTCTTGGATTTCCAGTTGCATTGCTAAAACACTGGGAAAGCCATTGTTCATTCTTAATTTAAGTAAATTAGTGTTCTCTGAGATATTTTGTGGCATTATGCAAAAGCAATCTCTATTGTGTGGATAGTTAAAGGAAAAATAGAGATGTGAAGTGGAATAAAAAGGTGCCTACTGTCTCAAGGGATAGCTGAATGACTTCCACTTATATTAATGAGGCCTTGATCTGCATTGTTAGTTTTGCAAATAACTCTCTTTCCACTTCATATACATGCCATTATAGTGATAGGATCTTTGAAAAGTTGCAATAGAAACTGTAATTGATATAGTTGTTCTGGAAAGAATTGGTTGACCAACCTGATGGTCTTTTTTATTAATCCCTGACACACAACTTTTCACATATTTTCAAATTTCCCCCTGAAAGTAATGGTCTTTTTCAATTCATTGGAGTCCAGTTACTTAGATAATAGAGCAATGCAAATGAGCAACTGAATTTGTAAAATTATGTAGTGCAGGTAACTAAGAATGTGGCAAAACAGTGTTGTATGTAAAGTGATTATCAGTATAGGTGTAATGTAAGGATAAATGGTTATGTTGAATATGTACTTTATGCTTTGAAGGGCAGTTTTGGATTATGCCAAAATGTTGCATCAATGCCTTCTATATAAATAGAAAATATATTTAAGGTATTTCCTGATGTCATTCCACACATTTCAATGCCATCACAAATGCTGTGTTAAATGTCATTGTGATAACCATGCTCCTTCAAGGATGAAATGAGTAAATTGAGTTAACAATATTTTCTGAAGAAGAAATGCAATGCAAATAAAAAGTTCATGAACAAATAAAGACAAAAATCTGTAATGTATCACAAAGACATATTACACCTGATTAGGAATAATTCTGCTCAATAACCAATTCAGACTTACATTGAAATCGAACAATCTTCTGTAAGATTATACCCATTTAACAACACTCCCATATTAACATAATTTAGATCAAAGAGGATATAATTTTAAAACAGAAGGCTTAGTAAGACTCTTTAAGTCACTTATCAAAATTGTGCAAATAATTTATATGCTGTCAAAATAATAGAAGTAGTTTCCTCAACCTTAACCTTTGCATTTGAACAGCTATCTCATAAAGTTTTACATTATTACTGGTAATTTGTGTATTTTCCAAAAGATCAAGCACCACCAAACATTAAAAACTGCAAAAGCTTTCATTGCACTATGGAGCATAATTTTGGAATAGCCTTCATGAAACAATGGGAGAAATTGGTTATTTACATAGTATTATATATTATTGGAAAAATTGTTATATAACATTTCACTGTTGCAAATAATAATTTCTTTGGTACTAACTGTAATAATCATCAATTTGTTTCATTTCATGTAACCTCAGATATTTGAGAGGTTTTGTACTGGTGCTAAAAAAAACCCCGCAGTTCTCATTATTTATGTTATTACGGTTCAGAAAAGACCTGCAAAGGATTGAAGTAACAACTTACTTCCATTAGCAGGCAACAACAGAGTTGAGCGTCAATTATCCAAACTAATTGGGACCAGAGGGTGTTCAGATAGTCAATTTGTTTGAATAGTCAAACACCAATTGGGAAAATATACACACAGCTTTTCCTATGGCTGTATAATGGTTTGTGCATGTACCTGTGCTGCACTGCAAATTTCAGGGGGTTCTGGGGAATAAACTACCTTAGGGTATGCAGGTAATCAGACAGGCTGGATAATCAATGCTCAGATAATTGATGTTCAAACTCGATACATATGTCATGAAAATAATTAAGATGCTGTGAAAGACTCTATTACCGGATTTGGGGCTGCTGCATTCAATCTTGCTGCCTAAGGGTTACATACTATACAGTATATGTTTTACTTTCATACGCTGCTTGCAGTCTGTCTTATTGTTCCATTATGTATATTCTTAACTGAAGTTATGCCAAACAATCAATAATGGACACACTTTTTTTTCCCTTTTGGTGTGTTCATTATTTTCTGCACTCATCTCAACAGAAAATACTTAACTATTAAGAGACCACTTGAACCTACCATTGAAGGAGAGCATGCACCAGATCAAAATATTAAGAAGAAATGTATGACAATGAAACTTAATGTTACCTACCATCCATCCAGACAATAATTCTGGTTATTGCAAAAGAAAATGAAGCTGACTGAACCCAAAAGCAATGACTGCATCAATCAATAGTTTGAAATATAAAATGTGTGAGCAATGGAGAGAATGAGTTATCAAGGAGGCAGCAAGTCAACACGTAACTATAGAAAGTGATCTTCAATAGTGATAGGTCTTCAATATTCTTTTTAAGCTCAAGATAATTTTTCTTTCTTTTTGGCAATAAAACAGAAGAGACTAAGATTCACTAGGAGCCACAACAGTTGACAAAGTAGTTGGCAGGTATTGCAAATGTCACCTGCTCTAGCCTGCAATGGGCCAGATGCATAGATGTTCATTGCCATGATCACCTTTATGACCATTATTAATGTGGCTCTTGGCTTACTCTGAGGTAGCAATTGTATCAGCAGGTGACAAAGTTCAATGAGTATCTCCATATTGAAGTATAGATGATACACATATTGGTCTGGACTTCACACTTGGATCAGGGTCAGGGAGCTCAATCCCTCTATAACTAGTCCACCCGGCCCCCTACCTCCCCCCCACACCTGCCCACACCTTCAACAAGGGTAGATGTTAGATCAAGCATGAGCGACCCTCCAGATAGTTGTCCTATTGGCAGTAAAATTGCAATTAAAAAATACTATGACTGGGTAGGCACCATAGTCACTGCCCAATTTTACCAACCCAATACTACCAATGCCAGAAGCTGCAATAAAACCGTGGCCAATGTTATTCACGTGGAATAGCCTGCTTGTAAACTTTAAGCTGACAGTAACCCTGCCTCTCCCTTCTCCAGCAGCCTAAACTGTTCTTCACAATCGCTGAAACTCTGTTCATTCTCTCAGCCATTCTGTGTTCCAAAGAAATTGTGTGTGTGCCTTAAGCCTTGTTGTCAGCAAAAAATCCTTCAGAGATCTTCACAACTTCACTTGTGGACTTTTGAAACTTAACACAACAATGGAAAGCATCATTTGTAAAATCTGAAATCAACTAGAAACTGAGCTGAAAACATAGAGCATCGAATAGAATAGTACAGCACAGCACAGGAATGGGTCCTTTGGCCCATGAAGTTGTGCTGAACATAATGCTGGATTTAACAAATCCCTGCTGCCTGTCCTTGGTCTATATCCCTTCAATCCTTGCATCTTCATGAGTTTATCTAAAAGTCTCTTAAATGCCCCTATCAGATCTGCCTCCATCACCACCCCTGGCAATGCATTCCAGACTCCTACCACTCTGTGTAAAAATCATGCTCCTCACATTTCATTTCAACTTTCCCCCTCTCATGTCCCCTGGTCTTAGAAGCCTCCTAGGAAATCGTTAATGATCATACTGTGCATAGGACAAAAGGTTTCTCTCTATGGCTGAATCTGTGTCCTAAAAGAAAGGATTAGTTAAAAAGCTGAGCTGTGAAATAGTCTTGCTAACATTAAACACTGCCGCATGCCAATGATATCATGATCTGACTACTTTGTTTACATCCAAAGACCATTCACTGTGTGCAAGTTACCACTCTCAACAATTTAGCATCCATCTCAATTTGACTAAAATTGCACATGTGCTATTTTTGCAATTTTAAGGGTAATTCTGTGTCGAACAATAGGAGTGCCAAATTCAATTTCTCACCCAGTTGGTCAAATTTACTAGCATCCCTTGTGAAGAGTTTGATGGCAGAGGGCATTAAGTTGGGCAATAGGATAGGGATCTAATCCATCCTTCATTGGTACTCAGTGTCTGAGAGATGCCATGCAGGAAGTCTGAGAATTGGAAGCTTTCAGAGATCCACCAGTCAGGGACATTCTCCACCTGATTGAAGTTCTTAATACAACATCAAGAAGGGGGTAGATAAGCTGACAGCCATCATCCTGCCGACCATCTTCCTGCCCCTGTGATCACCCACAAATAATTCCTCTCTTATCATAATACAGCTATGGCACCTTGGTGATCCTGGATCTTGGGCAGCTATGTAATCAGCAGCAACAACTAACTTCCCATAGCACTGCCAAGCGATGAAGAGTTGATGGGACTTCAGGCTCCTGGATCCAGGTGGAAGCGTGCCATTGTACAGTTGAGAAGTCGGTTGGCTCTTAATACCGCAGGCTTTCCCAAAGAGATGTGATATTGGGCTGTTGCCAGCTGGCAGAACTCTCATCACCTACATTATTCCAGTACGTTGAGACAAACATAGTGCTAATGCTAATGGACTAGTAATCCAGAAGCCTTGGCCATTGTCCCAGAGACACAAATTCAATATCTTTCAGCCAGCTTTGGGGAGGTTAAATTCAAGTAATTAATATTCATTTGGAATAAAATGCTAGTGACTTTAATAATAATTATTAGAATACCAGATTATCATGAAAATCTAATTTGCTTGTTGCTGCTGTTTCGGGAATGGAAGCTGTCATCCTGTTCTAGTTGACATGTGACACCAGACACTTCACAATGTGGTTAACTCTTACTTTCCTCTGAAATGACCTTCTCAAATTATTTAGTTCAAGCACATTTCTAGAAATAGCTTAAAAAATGTATGTGATGTTCACATCCCAAGAACAAATTAATAAAATACTAGAAATGCTGCATCACCTGTTGGGGTACTAAATTCAATAGGGGTTTACAGTGAAAGTGAGGCCAAATACAATGACAGGATGTTTGAAAGTACTAAGGTTTTCAGTAAACTTTTCAGATATATTGCTATTTTACAAACAAACTGCCATTTTGTTAACTGGATGAAAGGGCTTCCAAGGGAGAGACAACTACTTTGTATGAAATGAATGTAAAGCAGGTATCTTCATATTTTAACTACCCAGTTAGCCTGATCTCAGGCTAAGTACTTCCATGTACATTGGGCTTCTTACAGAACTGGGCAAGCTGCAACCAGCAGAGAAACAAAGGGTAGAGTCCAGTCCAGACATTGGGAATCCTGTCTAAATTCCGTCAGCTGGTCAGGATGCTCAGTAAAAGGAGTTCAGGTAGGCACAACCTGAATCCCTCGAGGACAGAAATCTGTGCAATATCCTGCAACAAGTCGGCCTGTGTCGGCATTTTGGTTAAAGGAGACGTTGGTTCATGGAGTTGGGAAGTAAAATGTCATACTGGCACAACATGCAGTGCTCTTCAAAGCATGAGAGAATATGTTTAGATCTCCAAAACAGTATCTTTTTTTTTCCTTTCTCTATATAATGACATAGAAAAAAAATATGGTAAGTATAAACCATGATGTATAAAGCTGTAATAGTATCTAAGGTAGAACAGACAACAGATAACTTAGTGACCTAAGCATGGGAAATAAACACACACTGTTTTGTCAGGACTACCCAGCTAATATGGTGAGAAGGATCTGCACTCATATTTCAGAAAAGAAATGTGTTGACTGCCATGTTGAATAAAGTAGCTCCTCTGGTCACTAATGTACATCAGAGTCATTGAAAAGTCAAAATAGTTTCTCACACACTACAGTCTGCACATGTAACCATGCTTTCCCATTTAATTTTTAAATGTGTCAGTGCTAACACCATACTCAGATAACAGTATACACTGTGACATGCATGCTCTTCCTTAACCCATATTAAAAGATGGCAGGTCTTCGACTCAGGGACTAATTCCTTTGAGAAATTGCAAGCCAGCAAGTAAATACACCAACAGCCAATACACTGAGAGTAAATCTCCTCAACCTACAAACCGAACCTCCCAAACCTATAGGGCAAATTTCTCTGTCCTCTCAAAATAAATGCCAACATTGAATTTACCTACCTAATTATTGACTCAACCTGCAAGTTTACCTTAAGACAATCCTGGACTAGAACTCCCAAGTCTCTTTGCACTTTAGACTTCTGAATTTTCTCCCATTTAGAAAATAACCCATGCTTCTATTCTTCTTACCCAATTGCATGACCTCACACTTTCTCATGCTGTACTCCAACTGCCACTTCTTTGCCTACTCTCCTAACCTGTTCAAATCCTTCTGCTGTCTCCCTACCTCCTCAATGCTACCTGTCCTACTACCTACCTTTGTATTGTGTGCAAACTTAGCCAGAATGCCCTTGGTTCCTTCATCTAGATCATAAAGCAAAAATTTGTGGTTCCAACATTGAGCCTTGCGGAACACCACTGGTCACCAGCTGCCATCTTGAGAAGGACCCTTTTATCCCTACTCTCTACCAGGTTTCTATCCATGCCAGCACCTTGCCTCTAACACGTTTATCTTACTCAGTAACCTCCTGTGTGGCTCCTTGTCAAAGGCCTTCTTGAAGTCCAGGTAGATAACATCCATCGGCTTTCCTTGGTCTAATCTGCTCATTACCTCCTCAAAGCATTCTAGTGGATTTGTCAGGCATAACTTTCCCTTGATGAAACCATGAGGGGTAAAATTTAAAAGGCACCTAAGGTGCATCTTTTCCACACAGATGGTGGTGCGTGTATGGAATGAGCTGGCAGAGGAAGTGGTGGAGGCTGATACAATTATAACATTTAAAAGACATCTGGATGGGTATATGAGTAGGAAAGGTTTCGAGGGATATGGGCCAACTGCTGACAAATGGGACTAGATTAGGTTGGGATATCTAGTTGGCACGGATGAGTTGGACTGATGGGTCTGTTTCCGTGCTGTACATCTCAATGACTCTATGACTGTATCTGTGTCAATACCAAAACACTCTCCTTGTCCCAAAAGAAGAAGAAATTCCAAACAGATCAATATAGTTGTGCATAGGAATGTATTCTCAATTCAATAATTATGCAAACAGGTAAAACAGATTTTAAAAGATTAATAATTCAAACTTCAAAGTGTTATTTTGAATGTTTGGCAACTTGTTTGGTCTTCACACATCCACCTGGAAATGTATGAATAGTTTACTGTTGCTCTTTGATGACAACTTGGTCATTTAGCTGCTGGTTGTTGCCACTCAATATCACTGCATGAACATCATCATCAGGTTTCCCTTCCTCACTCCCTTCATGAATGATTGGCATGTCATGCATTGCTCTGAGCTGGCTTCTGTTCCTTCGTAATGTAGCACAAAGATCAATAATGACTTCACAGGATCCTTTGTTGAGTCCAAGTATTTGTATTTCTGTTCCTCACCCTCACAGTTGAAGTCGTTTCTCAACTTACTCACTGCTGATCTATCATTTACTTTCTAATCTGTCTTTGAAGAAGAATGTCATGTGTCTCAGGAATATTTAGACAACTTGTTGCTGGCCAAATTAATTCAGACTTGACCTCCAAGATTAGGTTATGTTGAGGATGGTAATCCCTTCTCCATTGTTTTTGGACAAAAATGCAACAATGAAATGCTAAAAGTCTTGTTTTGTTGCTTGATGCTTGATCTTTGATTTGATAATGCTGACCATGTGGTCTGCTGGATCATTTGAGCAAGAATAGCAGGGTGAAAGCGTGATATGGCTCACTTCCCAGTTAACACATACATTATAAAATGGTTTGGCAGTAGACTGTGGTGGATTTGTGTTGTATAATGAAACAGAATTAATTAACATCTTCAGAGTAAAGGCACTCCTAAGTAACAGTGACCACAATATGATTGTAATTTACATCCAGATTGAATGAGAGAAAATTAAGTTGAAGACTTATTTATTAAACTTAAATAAAGGGTAACCATGCAGGCATGAAATCTAAGATAGATGAAATGAACTGGCATCCGAGACTAGGAGACAGATTATTAGATGGTCAGTGGTGGACTTTTTTATTCATTCATGGGATTTGCATGTCATTAGCTAGGTCATCCTTTATTGCTTATCCGTCGAGGCCTTGAGATGGTTATGGTATACTGTCATTTTGAAATGTTGCCATCCATTTGATTCAGTTAAACCCAAAATGTTATTAGGGAGAAAGTTGACGGATTTTAACCAAGTGACACTGAAGGAACTGCGATATGTTGCTTGGAGGAGAATGTACAGGTAATGATGTTTCCATGTATGTACTGCTCCGTCCTCCTAGATGGTAAAGATTGTAGGTTTGGAAAATGCTGCTTAAGGAGCCTTGGTAAATTTCTGCATCTTGTAGAAGGTATATACTACTGCTATCAAGGAACAGTCATGGAGAGAGTGAATGCTTGGGGAAATAATGCCAATCAAATGGGCTGTTTTATGAATGGCGTCAAATTTCATGAGTCTTGTTGGAGCAGCACTTATCCAGAAAGTCGAGAATATTCCATCAAATGCCTGAATTGTGCCTTGTAAATGTGGAAAGACTTTCAGGATTCAGAAGGTGAATTACTCATTGAAGGATTGGTAACGTGTGACCTACACTTGTAGCCACAGTATTTATATAGTTAGTCTAGTTCAGTTTCTGGTTAATGATAATTCTCAGGATAATGATAGTGGAGGATACAGTGATGTCAATCCCATGGAATGTCAAGTGGTGCTGGTTAGATTCTCTCTTGCTGGAGATGATCATTGTCTGGCATTTTGTGTGCAGTGTGATTATTGCTTATCAATTGTCACCCTAAATCTGGATATTGTCCTGACCTTGCTCCACTTGGAAATGGACTGCATCAGTATCTGAAGAATCATGAATAGTGCTAAACATTGTGCAATCATCAGTGAACATCCCCACTTCTGACCTTCTGATGAAGGGATGGTTATTGATGAAGCAACAGAATACGATTGGGCCTCGGACACTATCCTGAGGAACTCCTACAGAGATGTTCTGGAGCGGAGATAACTGACTTTCAATGACCATAACCATCTTCTTTGTGCCAGGTAGGACTCCTACTGGTGGAGAGTTAGCCCACACTTCCCATTGACTCCAGTTTTGCTCGGGATCCTTTATGCCACATTTGGTCAAGGCAGTCATTTCCATCAGCACTTTTGAACTGAATTAAGAGCTGAGTAGCCCTTTATGTATGGAATAGCCTTGGACAATTTTCTCCATTGTTGAGTAGATGCCATTGTTCATCTATTTTGGAACAGTTTGGCTAGGTGTCTGTCAGGTTCTGGAGCACAAGTTTTCAGTACTATTGCTGAAATGTTGCTGTGGTTCTATTCGCCGAGCTGGAAGTTTTTGTTGCAAACATTTCATCCCCTGTCTAGGTGACTTGTCGTCTGCGTGTGTGGCTACTAGGGATAGCTGGTCGTGTCGTTTCATGGCTAGTTGATGTTCGTGGATGCGGATCGTTAGCTGTCTTCCTGTTTGATCCACGAACATCACTGAGGATGTCACCTAGACAGGGGACGAAACGTTTGCAACAAAAACTTCCAGCTCGGCGAACAGAACCACAGCAACGAGCACCCGAGCTACAAATCTTCTCACAAACTTTGCTGAAATGTTGTCTAGGCCCATAGCCTTTGCAGTGTCTAGTACCTCCAACTACTTCCTGATATTAAGTGAAGTGAACCAAATTGGCTGAAAAATGGCAACTGTGATAACAGGAACCTCTGGAGGGGCAATGTTGGATCATCCATTTGGCATTCCTGGCTGAAGATGGTGACAAATGCTTCAGCTTTATCTTTTACACTAATATGCTGGGCTCCCCCATTTTTGATGATGGGAATCATCAGGTCAGATGATTGATCCAAATATTGAGAAACACAGGGGAAAGGTAATTAAGAGAAAAAAAAATGTATAAGAGTATGAGAAGAAGCTAGTTAGGAATGTAAAAATGGATAGCAAGAGTTTAGAAGGAATTTACAAAGCAGGCTAAATTACATGAATGTTGGTCCTCTAGAGCGTGAGAATGGGCTTGTTAATCTTATAGAATAAGGAAATGGCAGTTCAAATGAATAAATATGTGTTTTTGCTTTCTCTATAGGGAATACAAAAAACATTCCAGTAATAGTTGTGGACCAAGTGGCAGAAGGGAGCGGAATTGAGTGAAATTACAATCACCTTGGAAGTGGTACGAAGCAAACTGATGGAACTGCAAGCTGATACAGTCTCCAGGTTCTGATGGACTTCATCCTACACGCTTAAAGGTTGATCCAACATTCCTCACAGCCACTTTCCTGCATTTTCCCCATAACACTTGATTCTTCTACTGATCAAAAATCAATCTATCCGAGCTTTAAATATACAAAGTTAAAAATCATACAACACCCGGTTATAGCTGAACAGGTTGATCTGGAAGCACAAGCTTTCGGAGCGCTGCTCCTTCGTCAGGTAGCTAGTGTAGTAGGATCCTACTCCATGAGTTCCGTGATGAAGAAGTAGCACTCCGAAAGCTTGACCTTCCAAATAAACCTGTTGGAGTATAAAGGACTCTAACTCACTGTCTCCTGTATTAAGGAGTTTCAAAAACTCATGACACTCTGAGGGAAGAAATTCCTCCTCACCACAGTCTTAAACTGGCCCCCTTTTATTCTGAGACTATGCCGTCTAATCCCAGACTCTCCCATGATGGGAAACATCTTTTCAGCATTTACCCTCTCAATTCCCCTAAGAATCCAATATGTTTCAATGAGATCACCTCTCATTCTTCTGAATTCCAATGAATACAGTCCCAACCTGTTTAACCTTTGCTTGTAAGACAATCCTTCCATACTGAAAATCATCGTACTGGGTCTTGACTGAACTTCCTCCAATGACAAAATATATTTTCTTAAATAAGGGGAGCAAAACTGCTCATAGTGTTCCAAATGTGGTCGCACTTTGTACAGTTGCAGTATGAATTTGTTACTGTTATACTCCAATCCCCTTGAAATAAGGGCCAACATCCCATGAGCCTTCTTATTACTTGCTGCACCTATGTGCTAGCTTTCTGTGTTTTGGCAACAGCATTGCCAACAAGTATTGCAGCTTTATGCAGTTTTTCTCCATTTAAATAATATTCTGTTCTTCTGTTGTCCCTTCCAAAATGAACAACTTGACGTTTTTCCACAATGTACTCTATTTGTCTACGTTTTGCCCACTTAACCTACTAATATCTCTCTATAAACTGTTTGTATCCCTCACACAATCTGCCTTTCCACATTTTTTTGTGTTGCCTGCAAATTTGGCTATAGCATTTTTTAAAATTAGATTACCTACAGTGTGGAAACAGGCCCTTTGGCCCAACACGTCCACACTGACCCTCTGAAGAGTAACCTACCCAGACCCGTTTCCCTCTGACTAATGCACCTAGCACTATGGGGCAATTTACCATGGCCAATTCACCTGACCTGCACATCTTTTGGACTGTGGGAGGAAACCGGAGCACCCGGATGAAACCCACACAGACACGGGGAGAATGTGTAAACTCCACACAGGCAGTCGCCCAAGGCTGGAATCGAACCTGGGTCCCTGGTGCTGTGAGGCAGCAGTTCCAACCACTGAGCCACTGTGCCGCCCCACTTCCAAGTCATTAACATATGTTGCAAACAGTTTTGGTCCCAGCACTGAAATCTGTGAAATCTCACTGGTATCCGCTCATCAACCTCAAAAAATAGACCTGACATCCACTCGCTCATGGGTGAGGTCAACACCAGGGGGTACTGTTTTAAAATTAGGAGCCACTCTTTTAGGACTACAATGAAGCTAATTGAAGGTGGTAGAAATGATGACAAATGCAATGAGCCCCTCAGATAGTTCTTAGGGAAAATCATGCTCATACCCTTGTAGCAAAATCTTCCAAAAAGCTTGTCAATAGTTTTCTGAGGTCACTGTCTGTATGACATAAGAGGGAGTGTCTTAATTCTGAAGACAATTCTTACCTTGAGCTAATATTTTCCAGATCTTTTCTGGATGTTTCTGATCATCCATGGAAAAACTGGATGCATTAATTTTGCAAAGCCTCTCCTTGCCAATGGCAAATAAGATTTTCAGAATTCACTTCTTGGGATGATATTTTTCTTGATGTCTAAGTAAAACTGCATACATTTCTTGAATAGCTGTAACTCAGTCAAGGTAATAGTGGCTGTCTACTCCATAATTTTTTTTATTTCTCAATGAAAGTCTTTACTATTCATTAGAAGTAGAGAGTAGTTTCTGTTTGCTTCCTTTACCAGATTTCCTGTTGTCACCTTTTAAGTTTGCCTTCTCTGCTTCTGTTTTATTTTATTTTTCTTTCTGTTGCTCCTTTACTGAATTGATTCCTTTTAGAAAGTTTGGTTAGTAGATCCAGCCTTTGAGATCGAAATTGCATGCATGTAATAGTGTGCTTCAGCCACTAGATGGGGTTCATGGCAAATAAAGAGGGCTAACGTCATGGGGGCTTCCATTGTTTTGGCACTTTTTGAAAAAAGAAAATGACAAAGCCAACAAGCTCTACACAAACATAGACCTTGTTAGTCTGCAAAATTGGATTGGATTATAAGCTGCATTTTCATTCAAAAAAGCTGTATATGTATGTTATTAGTAGTGTTTGATTGGCTTTTAAAATTAACATACCAGAATAAGGCTATCCTTTCATTTCTTTTTGAAGAGAGACATTCTAACTCAACAGAACTCATATTATTAAAAAAAAGTAGATCTTCTTGTTTAATTTATAGATCTTTACACACAAAACATGGTGTTTGATAATTGTTTGAATGTTTTGATGTCCTAGGCTGATGTCTAAATGATCTTCAATGAGTTTTCCAAATATCTACCCCCAAGATCTTGGAATCTGTTATAAACAGTCACCACTCTTAAGTATGATCAACAATCATGACATGCGCTTTGCCTCCAGCAGGGTATTTGTACCTGATATGTTAGCTTACTTAACATAAGAACTAGGTGCAGTCGATATGGTATTGAAAGATACAACAGCTGTTTATTGCAGCCGCTGATATATAGAAATATTACAGTCACAGTGACATAGGTGCTTGAGCTAATATTAACCTATTCTGTTGCAAATAGTAGGGTGGCTTCACCAAAATGTCATGTTTCAAGTGTCCCCAGTTTCAGGTGGAGTCCAGGACAGCTATACCTTCAGGTCACATGTTATGACACCACGATTATATCATGATCACATCTCTTCAAGATATACTGCATATTTACTGTGAGTCACACTAATTGCCATTCTCCTGTACTACACATTCATTACAACACTCCATTTGCAACATTTCCATTGCAGAACTCATGCTATCACAACCATTGAAGTGCTCAACGTCGACAGAACTCACTTGTTGATCTCTCATGTCTGACACATCAGTATATCTGGGGAGAGGTTACATTGAGCAAAGTTTGAAGTGGATATCTCTTGACTCCTATGAGTCAACAATTGAAATAGTAAGATTCATATACCGGCTTGTCAAAATAATGAACGTAACACAGCTCTCGGGGAAACTGGCACACTCATGCAGGATCGTCTTCCTATGATTTCACTTGTATTGCAGTGTTGGAAAATCATCCCTCTCTGACTATATAATCTATTGTTTGATTTAGCAGTTCTTGTACCCAGGTGATTGTATACTGAACTCGTTAGAATCCAGTCAAAATGATAAAACCCAGTGCCACCTCTTTGGATTATTGTAATTACAAGAGGAATTTATATCGTTAATCATCTTGCATACATTTCAACAATGAACATCATTAAGCCTCTGATGGAGATATGTACCTGATAGTCCCCTGTAAGAAGCTAGAGGGGAAAATGTTGTGGCTGCTGGCTACTTTCACAAATGCCTGTTGGATGGCTTCCAGGTCCAGCAGGGAATACGCCTTCTTGTAGGTGCTAGCAGTTGTCTGCCTCCACCAGATGTAGTGACTTTAAGCTGCAGAAACTGTTAATTAAATTGGTTGAGAAAACAAGGACCTTGAACCCTGCATCATGTGTACTGCCTCTTGCATCTCTGGTGTTTACATTGTGCATCTCCTTCCTGTTGTTAACATTACAGTCCTATCTACAGTGCTGCCAGTGCAATGGATGACAATAGCTTTCCTTGTTTAATCTGCAGTTCTACAAATCCAAATTATCTTCCATACTGATCTCATCACTTTGCAAAACCTCCAAAGTTTGGAGAAGATGTAACTGTACAACCATGCTGCTTATCAGAAGGAAATTACACACCAGCTGCTTGAGGTGAGCTTTTATTCAGATGGGACAATAACAAGTTGAAATACTAATTGGAATTGCAGCTCAAACTCACATTTGTTTCCCTAGTGTTTTTGTTTCTGGCTCCAGAAATCTGTGCTGCACAAAGGTTAAATTGGAGGCAAATAATGAACATTTCCATTAATGTCTCTGAAGAACATTAATTACCCTTTTAGGTATTCAGACATAGGCTAAATCTCTGATTTTGACATGTGCAGTTCTCATTTGTATCCAATCCTATTTTCATTAAACCCAGAACTGGTAAATCGGAACCTTTGCAAAATTGATAGATTTAATGCCTGACCCATTCCCAAACCACCCACATGCCAAAAGTGACAACCATAGCAGTGAATGGTTTTGCATCCTGAGGAAGAAACAGTTTTAAAGGTGATCTTCAGAATCAACGAGGAGCAAGTGAGGACTGCAGATGCTGGAGTTAAGAGTTGAAAGTGTGGTGCTGGAAAAGCACTGCAGGTCAGGCAGCATCCAAGGAGCAGGAGAATTGACATAATTCATCAGGAATTATGCCTGAAACACCGATTCTCCTGCTCCTCGATGCTGCCTGACCCGCTGTGCTCTTCCAGCATCGCACTCTCGATATCTAGAATCAGTCAATAAATTATTCTTATTTCAATGCAACTTTTCCTGGTGAAATCCAAATTACATTATTACCATATTTTTCTCTAACTTTGGATTATGTCACAAATATTTGCAATGCATTGGTCCAATCTGTATAATGGCACAGAATATAGTTTCGGGCATGAGCCCTTCTTCAGGATTCTCCTGGTCCTTGGATTCTGCCTGACCTGCTGTGCTTTTCCAGCAACACATTTTCAGCTCTGATCTCCAGCATCTGCAGTCCTCACTTTCTCCTACAGAATATAGTTTCACTTTCACTGAGCATTACAGGAAACCACTGCTTCCAAATGATTTTAAACGCTTCAGCTTATATCAAAGAACTAAGAACAAAGAAAATTTACAATGTAGGAACAGACCCTTCGGCCCTCCAAGCCTGTGCCGATCCAAATCCACTGTCTAAACCTATCATGCAATACTTAGCATCTGTATCCCTCTGGTCCCCACCAGATGCATCTTAAATGAATCTACTGTCCCTGCCTCTACTACCTCTGCTGGCAACACTTTCCAGGCACCTACCATCCTTGTGTAAAGTACTTGCCACTTATATGCCCCTTAAACATTTCACCTCTCAGCTTGAACGTGTGACCTCTCGTTATTGAATCTCTCACCCTGGAAAAAAGCTTATCTCTATCTACCCTGTCTATAACTTTCATGATTTTGTAGACCCCAATCAGGTCCCTCCTCAATCTCCTATTTTCTAATGAAAACAATCCCAACCTACTCAACCTCTCTTCATAGCTAGTATCTTCCATACCAGGCAACATCCTTGTAAACCTTCTCTGCACCCTCTCCTAAGCATCCACATCCTTTTGGTAATGTGGCGACCAGAATTGTACACAGTATTCTAAATGCAGCTGAACCAAATTCTTGTACAATTTAACATGATCTGCCAGCTCTGATAGTCAATACCCTGTCCGATGAAGGCAAGCATACTATATGCCTTCTTGACCTCTCTATCTGCCTGTGCAGCCACCTTCAGGGTACAATGGACCTGAACTCCCAGATCTCTCTGCTCATAAACTTTTCCCATGGCTCGTCTGTTTACAGTATAGTTCGCTCTAGAATTAGACTTCCCAAAATGCATCACCTCACATTTGCCTGGATTGAACTTCATCTGCCACTTCTTTGCCCAACTCTCCAGTCTATCTAATATTCCCCTGTATACTTTGACAGTCCCCTATGCTTTCTGCTACTCCACCAATCTTTGTGTAACCTGTAAACTTACTGATCATACCAACAGTGCACTCTTCCAGAACTTTATGTATATTACAAACAACAGTGGCCCCAGCACTGATCCCTATGGAACACCACTGGTCCAATTCTCCATTTCGAGAATCTTGGTTCAACTACTACCCTCTGCCTCCTGTTGCTCAACTAGTTCATTATCCACCCAGCTAGAACACCCTGCACACCTGTGACTTCACTTTCTCCATTAGTTTACCATGGGGAACCTTATCAAATGCTTTACTAAAATCCATGTATATCAACTACAGCCCTTCTTTCATCTATCAACTTGGTCACGTCAAAGAACTGTATTAAGTTGGTAAGGCACGATCTCCCCCGCACAAAACTATGTTATCTATCACTGATAAGCCCATTCTTTTCCAAATATAAAGAGATTTTATCCCTCAGTACCTTCTCCAGCAATTTTCCCACCACTAACGTCAGGCTCACTGGTCTGTAATTCCCTGGAATATCCCTCACACCCTTCTTGTACAGGGGGACATAATGAGCAAAACTCCAGTCCTCTGGCACCTCGCCTGTGTTTAAGGATGCTACAAAGATATCTGTCAGAACTCCAGCTATTTCCTCTCTCTCCTTCGTCAGCAACCTGGGATAGATCCCATCCAGTCCTGGGGATTTGTCCACCTTAATAACCTTTAGCCCAACATACCTTCCCTCCTTATGTCAACATGATCCAGAGTAAACAAACTTCTATCTCTAATCTCAGCATTCAACACCTCCCATTCCTCAGTGAACACTGATACAAAGTAATCATTGAGAATCTCACCCATTTTCTCAGGTTCGACACACAACCTTGCTTCCTTATCCTTTAGTGGACCATCCCTTTCTCTGGTTACGCTCTTGCTTCTTATATAAGAATGAAAAGCCTTGGGATTCTCCCTAATTCTGCTTACCAAAGCTATTTCATGACCCCTTTTAGCCCAAATGATTCCTCATTTAAGAATAGTCCTTTCTCCCGATATTCCTCCAAGACATGTTCTGTTCTTAGCTGCCTGGACCTTATGTACACTTCCCTTTTCCTCTTCGCCAGTCGCACAATTTCTCCTGTCATCCACGGTTCATAAATCTTGCCTTTCCTATCCTTTATTTTCAAAGGGACATGCCTATCCTGTACTATAATCAACCTATCTTTGAAAGCCTCCCACATATCAAATATGGACTTTCCTTCAAATAGCTGTGTCCAATCCACAATCCAATATCATCTTCATGAATCCTGCAACAACTCTGTTTTTTCAACTTCAGCCGTTGAGTTCACTTGACAAACTTTGGGAGTGAAAAGCCTTCTTTACCAGGCCTGCTTTTCAAGACAAGACAATCCCACAACTTACTTTTCCTTTTCTCCCTGGCTTGTGATGCTGTCCCATTCACTTCAATTGTTTTTTTCCCTGGAGGGTATTTGGGTGTGTGACTGGGATGGGGACAGTGACCTGACATTAGATATTTGGGTTCAGTGTGTTCTCCTTATTTAAACCCATGAGAAAGGTACTGCTGCTTATTCAAGCTTTCTGCACAATCAGGGGTTAAGAATCACATAACTTGCTTTTCAAAACCATATTGATAATGGCACAGTGGTTAGCACTGCTGCCTCACAGCGCCAGAGACCCGGGTTCAATTCCCGCCTCAGACGACTGACTGTGTGGAGTTTGCACGTTCTCCCCGTGTCTGCGTGGAATTCCTGCGGGTGCTCCGGTTTCCTCCCACAGTCCAAAAAAGATGTGCAGGTCAGGTGAATTGGCCATGCTAAATTGCCCGTAGTATTAGGTAAGGGGTAAATGTAGGGGTATGGGTGAGTTGCGCTTCGGCGGGGCGGTGTGGACTTGTTGGGCCAAAGGGCCTGTTTCCACACTGTAGGTAACCTAATCTAATCTAAAAGTGAAAGGAAAAGGTTTTAGTTGTTTCTCATCCCTGTCTTTAATATTCTAAAGCAATAATCAGAATGTTTATTTTAATTCATTCACAAGATAAGACTATTTTCCCTCCACTCATGGATATGGGTGTTGTGGCATTCATTGCAACATTCAAGCTGTCATTGTGCAATGGAGATGAACTGCTCTCTTAAACCACTGCTATCCATGTGGTGTAAGTACACCCACAGTGCTATTGGATAGGGAGTTCCAAGACATTGGCCCAGTGACAGTGAAGACAAAGTGATATAATTCCAAGTCAGAATGGTCTGCAATTTGAAGGCAACTTGGAGTTTGTTCAAAAAAAAGGAGTTAAAATCTATGTATTACACTCGGAATGCAAATGTGCACTGATCAATAATAAAGCTGCGTCCATGCAATAATGGACAGCTGCATCAATGACCTTACGTACACTGGGTGATGCTATTGAAGACAGGTAAGATGCCTGTTTAAACCAGCAATATTGTTCATAACTGAAAATATATTTTTAACAGAACTGAGATAGGCTTTTCAAAGAGACGTCACCTTTTAACACGCAGTAATGCACTTGTCGAAAGAGAAAAGTAGTTAGAAATATCACTGGCTATAAAAGCAGTTAACTGAATAGGACTCCACAGCAAAATGAGCTTGGGAAAGTTATTAAGACAAAACTAACTTAAACACTATTTCTGTAATGCATCATGTATCCTTCTCTCACACCTTTTCACAACAGCTAAGACAGTCACCAAAAATACCCAATAATTAAATATGACACTAAAATATGTAGGATATCAAATATAAACCATAAAAACCATATAGGAAAGCAACATGAATCTATATAATTAAAAATGTTGTCTTCATTGTGTCTGTTGTGCAGAGGAAAGTGCGCTTGACACATATCAAAATCTGAATTGTCCACTCTACAGTTCTGATTGCCTCAAATAACTACGATGTTAATAATTAATTTAATAAGAAGTTGACAGTGAAAACTACTAATCTTAAACCGGCAGACAGAGTTAGAAACACTAATCATAAGTGAGCAGCCATCTAAATTTAACTAATTAAATTTCTTAATTATGTTTCAAAGCTAGAAACTGGAATAAGTGATTGCAGCAAAATGAACCAACCATGTCACTCAAAATTATTCTTTCACACAGTCACAGGTGATCATTTTGTCCTGGGTCTTTCTGTATAAATTACTAAAGATTAAGGCTGAGAAATTGAGGACTGCAGCTGATTTGGATGGTTAGAGCTCCAAAATGGACTATGAGCATTCACTTCTGCTCTGAGTTATCTCAGATACGAGATTGGTCAGGATATTAATGTATTAGTGGGAGGTGTTTCTCCAAAAATTTGGAGATGCTGTCAACCTAACATTACTATTTTAGTGTTCCATGCTCCAATTATTGCCCTCCCATAAACATACACATTTGAACATACGTTCAACAGCAGGAAAAAACTCCGCCAACATTGTTCATTGGGATTGTCAACTGGTTGCTGATTGATTTATACTGGTTGTTGCTATCATTGTACAATTTTTTGCAAATTTATTCTAGAATTTCATGAAGCTGTTAACGTCTGCAGAGTATGGAATGGCACATGTTGAAGGACTTTGTCCTGATTTCAAGCCTCTTCCCAAACCAATTGCTTGCAGGTATGAGTTGTGACTCCATTTGAAATACAACATGACTGGGAGAATCACATCAGGGTGAGCTGCCAGCAAAGATAGCAGGACAGGACAATGAGAAAGCTGTCAGCAGGAGTATATATGTACAGGTTTGTACCTCATTGACCAATACTTTGCGAGAGAAACATCTACACTTTCAGTCAAGATGTCTTAATTGAAATCTACCGCCTACCTCTGGGTGGCATGGTGGCTCAGTGGTGAGCACAGCTGCCTCACAGCACCAGAGACTTGGGTTCAATCCCATCTTTGGGACTGTGAGGAATTTGGACATTCTCCCTGTGTCTGTGTGGGTTTGCTCCGGTGCTCTTTTCAAGGTTCAGTGAAGTGCAGGTTAGGGGGATTGGCTTTGATAAATTGCCTTGTAATGTACATGCATGTGCAGGCTAAGTGGGTTAGACATGGGGAATGTGAGGTTATGGAAATAAGGTGGGGGCTGGGTCTCGGTGTGCTGTTGTTCAGAGGGTTGGAGCAGACTCAGTTGGCCAAAAGGCCTCTTTCTTCACTGTAGGAGTTTCAAGCTGCAGCCATAATTGCACAGGATTGCCCTGTCATAAACCCTGACATTTTCTTTCTCTCTTGCCAGAGAATAGCAGGCAGAGTCAGCATCATAAGGAATGTGAGGTATTTCATTGTACAGGTGGCCATTCACTGCACATATATTAGTTTGAGGGCAATTACTAAGACTAATAAGGCAGTATGTTGGGAGCGTAACAGTGGTGCTGTGCAAAAATACTCAGCAATTTATGTAAGTTAATGCTTAATATCCTGGCAAGAGTCATTGGGTTTTGTTTATCAGGCTTCCCAAGGTAGTTTCTCCACCTGCTACTGGTGCATTAATACCAGAAACATTGGGATGGAGTGCTTAATTGAACATTAATTGCTTGAATTGAGAGCAGGATGCCTCCACTCAGAGGCAGAGGCAGGAAGGCAGTGAGGTCCTAACCTGCCACCCTCCTACTTGACTAAAAACTCCCTGCCAATAAATTCATCATGGGGTCAGCCATTACGTTCCACCCAATAATTCTGCATACTCTTAGTATCCTGTACCACATGGGCAGGTATAGTATAAAGGGTGTTTTATGACCTGTTTCAGATTGGTTTCATTTGACCCTGAACCTCAGTACATCTGTCATCTCCTTTGGTCACATACCAGACCAGAGCTATAAGCCATAACTGCACAGGATATCCTGGTCAGCCAGCAGTTATTCTGATACATGACCTTGAATCACCAGGAATGGTATGGTGCTGGTGATTTGCAGATTTGCAGCTGGCTTAGTTTCTCAAGAACCTCTGATGGAATGGCTGTCAATGTACTGGAAAGGAATAGGTTTTGCGATGTCTCCTTCAGTAAATCATCCCACCTATCCTGGGAGGTTCTTCGGAGGGTTGGTGTGGACTCAATGGGCCAAATGGCCTGCTTTTACACTGTAGAGATTCAATGATTCTATGATCTTCGTTCCCACATGACTTAAATGGCTGCATTCTCACCCATAATATTATCAAGTAGAGAAATAAAAATCAGCTTGATAAATTTATTTGAATTATTCAAGAAGCTTAAGCAGGAAGGATAGAGGGGATGCATTGTAATATGTTTGGGCTTTCAGAAAAAGTCTGAAAAGGAATCATACAGAACACAATAATAAGTTAATATGTTAAGAGCCTAGATGTTGGAGGTAGTATATTAGCATGGATAGCATATTGGCTAACAAATAGAAAACAGAGAATTGAGATAATGGTGTGGGGTGGGCGGGGTAGCATTTTCAGGATTGCAACCTATAATGAGTGGAAAGTCACAGGAGTTAGTGCTGGGGCCACAAGCATACATAATATATGTTAATGACTTGGATGAGGAAATTGAATGTACTATTTGTGGGTAACACAACAAGAAGTGAGAAAGCAAGTGCTGAAAATGACACAAAGAGGCTGCAGAGAGATATAGACATGCTAAGGGAGTAGACTTACAGAACTCTGCAGATGGAATGTAACATGTACAAATGTGAGGTTATTCAGTTAGGCTAGAAAAATAGAGGAGCTGACTATTATATAAATGAAAAAGACTGCAATACAGAGGAATTTGGATGTCCTTGTGCATAAATCACCAATGCTAGCATGGATGTTCAGTGGTTAATCTGGAAGGCAAAGGGAAGGTTGGCCTTTGTTTCAAAGGGAATAGAGTACAGTAGTAGGGAGATTTTGCTGAAACTCTGTAAGGCACTAGTCAAATAACGATGTTGTGAGCATTTTGGCCCTTATCTGAGGAAAGATATGTTGGTACTGAAGGCAGCCAGAGAAGGTTCACTAGGCTGCTCCTGGATATGGAGGGGTTGTTTTCGGAGGAGAAGTTGAGTAGACTGGTCTGTACCTATTGGAATTTAGAAGAATCAGAGGTGATCTTATTGAGGTATGTAAGATTCTTCGGGGATTTGACAAGGTAGATGTGCAAAAGTTACTTCCCTCTGTGAGACAGTCTAAGACCAATTGAAATGTGGGTGGCACGGTGGCACAGTGGTTAGCACTGCTGCCTCACAGCGCCTGAGACCCAGGTTCAATTCCCGCCTCAGGCGACTGACTGTGTGGAGTTTGCACGTTCTCCCCGTGTCTGCGTGGGTTTCCTCCGGGTGCTCCGGTTTCCTCCCACAGTCCAAAGATGTGCAGGTTAGGTGAATTGGCCATGCTAAATTGCCCGCAGCCTTAGGTAAGGGGTAAATGTAGGGGCATGGGTGGGTTGCGCTTCGGCGGGTCGGTGTGGACTTGTTGGGCCGAAGGGCCTGTTTCCACACTGTAATGTAATCTAATCTAAAAACCAGAAGGCCTAATCTCAGAATAAGGAGTCATTCATTTAAGACAGAAATGAAAAGGAATTATTTTTGCATTGAGAGATGTGAATCTGTGGAATTCTTTACAGTGGAGGAGCGGTTAGGTCATTAAGTATATTTAAGAGCTGATAAGGCAGAATTTAATCACTGTGGGGGAAAGACAGAAACATGATGTTAGGGACTATCAGATGATTTATGATCTCATTGAATGGTGGAACAGACTCTTTGGGCTGAATGGCCAACTTGTGCTCCTGTGTCTTACAAGCTTATGGTCTTATTTGTCAAAACTTTCTCAGTTTAAGTCACAGGACTTTGGTGACAGCTACGGCAATGCAGTTATGTTTACTATAGGTATATACTGCAGGGCATGAGTTATAACTGGGGGGAAAGGCAATTATGATGCAATTAGGCAAGATTTAGGATGCATAGGATGGGGCAGGAAATTCCAGGGGATGGGCACAATTGAAATGTAGAGTTTATTCAAGGAACAGCTACTGTGCGTCCTTGATAACTATGTACCTGTCAGGCAGGGAGGAAGTTGTTGAGCGAGGGAGCCGTGGTTTACTAAAGAAGTTGTATCTCCTGTCAAGAGGAGAAATCTCAGGTGTTCATGTACATAGACCCCTGAAAGTTGCCACCCAGCTTCATAGGGTTGTGAAGAGGGCATACAGTGTGTTAGCTTTTATTGGTAGAGGGATTGAGTTTTGCAACTATGAGGTCATGTTGCAACTGTACAAAACTCTGGTGCACTTGGATCATTAGGTGCAGTTCTGGTCATCGCATTATAGGAAGAATGTGGAAGCTTTGGAAAGGGTTCAGAGGATATTTTCTAGGATGTTGCCTAGTATGGAGGGAATAACTTATGAGGCTGTTTTTGTTAGAGAGAAGAATGTTGGGAGGTGACTTATGTGGGATAGATAAGATAATCAGTGGATTAGATAGGGTGGACAGTGAGAACATTTTTCCTCTGATGGTGATGGCTAGCATGAGGGGACAGAGCTTTAAATTTAGGGGTGATAGATATAGGACAGATGTCAGAGGTAATTTCTTTACTCAGAGAGTAGTAGGGACAAGGAATGCCCTGCCTGCAACAGTAGTAAACTCGCCAACTTTAAGGGAATTTAAATGGTCATTGGATAGATATATGGATGAAAATGGAATAGTGTAGGTTAGATTGGCTTCAGATTGGTTCCACAGGGTGGCGCAACATCGAAGGCTGAAGGGCCTGTACTGTACTGTTATATTCTGTGTTCTATGACTTGAGCTCAAAAATCAAAGCTGACAGACTTGCTTTACCTAAAGAAGGTTGCATTGTCAAAGGTGCCATCTTTCAGGCAACACATTAACTGAGGCCCTGACTACCCTCTAGGGTGGATGTGGAAGATTCTATAGCACAGTTTAGAAGTGTTGGTGTTTGAGTTATTCCTGGTGTACTGGTTTATATTTATCCCTCAATCAACATCACAAAAATAGATTATGTGCTCTTTACCACTTTGTAGGTTGTGAGAGATTGATGTACAGATATTCACTGCCAGGTTTTCTATTTTACAACTGTGAGCACACATCCAAACTACTTCATGGGTTGTAAGGTGCTTTAAGACATTTGGTGCTCATGAAATGTGTAATACAGATGCAAGACTTCACTTTTCTTTATAATGCTGGAAGAGAAAGACTCACCTTTGAAAGATCTTTAAACTTGCCCAGAGTTCATAGAACAAAAACTAACATCCCATTCCCTGAACAGAGAATTGCTTCCAGAATAGTTACCTCACGTGTGCATTATATCACTTTTGTGATTGTGTTGCTTCCTGTGGTCATGTTAAAGGCACTGATTGAAAGATATCGATGGGCTAGTTTGACCATAAGACACACAGACAGAAAGACACAGACAAACAGCCAGCCAGACAGACACACATACACGCACGCGCACACACACGCTTCTACAGGTGGTGATCAAACAAAACAAAGTATTTGATTGATTAGAATCTTGGCAGTAGTTTTCTTAAGTTACTTTGAAACTACAGCCAGATTATCCTATTTTACCCATTTACTATTATTCAACTCAATTAATACTATATTTAAAGAAAATATAGACTTCAAGGGTCTTAATTTGGCTTTAGTTTATTTAACTTTGCAACAGACAAACAACATAACTGGATAACAACAGAACAATACTACCCTTTTATAGACAGAATGAGAGAGAAACTGAAATATTAATTCCACTCCCCTATTGTCCAGAATCAGTGGAAAGAAAGAGCTTACCCTGAATGCAGTTTATTCAGTTACATTTGAATCCTTGCATGCTGATTTCAATTTGAAAAGCCAGGAGCGAGCTTTTGTGGGTTTAAATAAAAAGGATTATTTATTCATTCATGCATCCTGTGAATCTACCAGCATATCACTCCTTCAGCATGCACCTACACTGAAGCACAGGTACAGGCAAAGTTGGTCATGCACATTTGCAAGGCACATTGTTTGTGGTCAATTTTGGTCACATGATAAAAGCTTCTTTTGTGCACTCAGTAGATTGAAGTCTGAAGTCATTGCGACACAATGAGGAATAGATACGAGTATTCACAGTTTCTTATAACACAGAACAGTACAGCACAGGCACAAGCCCTTCAGCCTACCATGCCTGTGTCAACAATGATGCCATTCCAAATTAATCCTATTTACCTGCACATAGTCTGTATCCCTCTATTGTCTGCCTGTTTTCCCACCAGCTGGTACGTATGCGTGCTTTAGAAAACTGTGCCACATGCGTGTGAAGACCTGGCCAGTATGAGTATTTATTCATACTTATCATGAATGAATTTATCTACAGATCCTTTTGTGGAGTTTTGAAAGTCCATTGATATTGAATTGTGGATAAATCCATGAACGAATAAAGGCACAGTTATGTAACGGAGCCAGACAGCTGAACCAAATCAGCCTTTCTACTTCTGTATTTCCAAACAGTAAAATGAAAACCTTGAAATACCCTCAGAATTAATCCCAATGATTCCTAACCAGAAATCTGAATAACCAAAACAGAAATCGTTGATGAAACTTAGCAGGTCTAGCAACATCTCTGCAAAGAAAGAAGGGTCAACGTTTTGAATCCAGTAACCCTTCTTCAGATAGGCATCTGAAGAATTCATTTGACTTGAAGTGTTAACTCTGATTTCTCAGATGATGCTAGATTGCTAAGTTTCTCTAGTAATTTTTGATTTTGTTTCAGATCTTCAGCATCCAGAGTTCCTTGCTTTATTTTTCAATAACTCAGTTCGCAATTTCTTAACAAGGCAATAATTTTAGTAAAACAACATTGAACAACAATGCAATGTAATTGGTCTATGCCATGAACCCAAAATCTTTATTTTCAGCCCCATTCAGACAAGAGACAAATAGACAAAAAAAGCACAGTTAATGGAAAAATAAAAGAAAATAACAATATTAGCTAGATTACTTAAGTGGTTTTCAAAATGCATTGTTCCACAGGCATAGATAATGTTTCCCTTGATTGATTTTTCTGAAGATGGTGATCAGTGTCATCTTTGCAGTTCATTCAAATAAAGGCTGTAATATTTGTAACTTAGTTTTCTATTCTCTGAACTTCCAAGAGCTACTAAGAAAGAGTAGGGAGTAAGCTTTCAAATCTTCATGTGTAGGATCAACTTTTTCCCCAAAAATACAGTTCCAAACCCAACTCAATCTCTGGCCAGGTTGATCATCTCCTCCACAAGGTCCCAGTTACCATTCAACCTCTGACATCTGCTTGAGTATTAGGTGTTTTTCAGATATGCTGGAACAAATCCAATGGTACTGACCTCCTTAGTAACCAACTCTTGCTTTCTATGTAAACATAATTCTCTTTCCTGGTGATGCAGCATCTGCAGAACCATTTTATATCAGAAACCAGCCTGCAATTAACTTCTAGGCCTGTTTTCCTTTTAAAACAAGCTGTTACCCACAGAACAAAAGTCATCTTTAGCTCACAGTTCCCAGTTCACAGCTCCAAACCAAAACTGCTGACAGATCAAAAATACCACAAGGGCTCTAACAATGTGAATTCCATCAATGAGTTTCATCTTGATATGTCTATTCAGGGGATCACACCACCCATCGCCATTCATATCAGAACTTTCCAAAAACTTGAGGTAGTCTGCACAGGAATTGTAAGAATCGCGTGATTCTAAGAATTCAGCAGCCCTTCAGTATCCATGTGAAAAGAAAGTTAGTTGTGGCAGATTTCAAACTAGTTATCATTTCTATTTTAAATTTCTATACAGGGCAGGTTTTAGTGGGCATGATCTGCTTCATTGAAAACACCACATGCCTCTGTATTTTCCTGCACTACATTATCCAATCCAGTAGTTAGAACCAGTAATGAAGCTGTGGACAATGTGATTGAATGCACTGTGAATGTAGTTTACTCAGTTACATTTGAACCCAAGTATAATGACCTGAATTATCTTTTATTTTCGTTCTGTAAATCTGTGTCAGTTCTGGGAGCTTTGTCTACTTCTTCTAAAGTGTAGAATTAAAATAATAGCGTTTGTTTCTATCTAATCACATTAGTTGTTGGAGTGAATTTGGAAGACCCACTGCAGGAGACATCCCACGGTCTGCAGTACTCACTTTACCGACATTTCAAACCTTAAAAAAAAGGTGTGCAGCAGGAATGGCACTATAAGGATTGCTGATCACCATGTTGACATCCTCTTCTTGTCTGTAGACACACAGGAAATCAAAAACACTTCCAGGACCACACTTTTGCTGCTGAGATAGCAGAGAGAAAATAAAAGCTTGATACTAAGATGTTTTATAATCAGTGAGAGGAGTCTGTGTGGAGCTAAACCCAGCATAGCAGGAGAAAGAACATCCATTGTCTACATTCTAAGCCAAAGATGCTTTGCTAGCTCATTCAGATTAAAGATTTATAAATTTGAAGTGTTTATATTATTTTAAAAGTTCAAAGATTGAGGCTTGTGACACTGTTTTGAGGGTCAAAATCCGGGAATTCCCTTCCGAACAGGATTATGTGCATGTTCCTCTACTGCATGGAATGCAATGATTCAAGAAAGTGGCTCAAGGGAAATTAGGAATAGGCAACAAATTCCAGCTTTACCGTGAAGTCTATGTCTTGTGAAAGATTAAAATAACACAATCATTGGTGGGGCAGGTCTGCAGCAGTGGGTTAAATCACCTGGATCATCTGAACTTCATTATATATTCCAGTGTGCACATGAATATATAATAATTTGTAAACATAGGACCCAAACAGAAATGTACATGCCTGCATAGGACTGAACATTCTCTTTATTGTGGACTGAAAAAGATGAATTGACAGGCTTTTGCAAAGAAAGAATCCACAGATATTTTAAAATGACAAATTAAAGCCAATTGCAAAAGTCGTGCCCCTCTTTCCAGCAGATCTATTTTTTGACATTGGTGTAAAAGGTCTGGAGCAGGATTTATACAGTAAGGACACTTAAAGTTAGCAGGACCTTTGAAATCCTTGACTGTTCAAACATCCTTAACTTGCAGTGTGATAGTCATGACTTAGTTGAGCTAATATAATGCTTGAAGGACAGATAAGGTCTGTAGAACTGTCATGATCTGAAGTTTTTTAATGCCCAGCTCTTTAAACAGTAAAAAGACTGCACCTGTCAGTGAGATAATTAAAAGTTCTTTTCTCATCTCATCCTGATCCAAAGATTTGTTCATAGTGGATAGACCTTTCCTTCCAACTAGTCCATAATCCAAAACTAAACTAGTCCCACCTGCCTGTACTTGACCCATATCTCTCCAGACATTACTTATGTACTTATCTAAAAGTCTTTTAAATGTTGTAACTGTACCCTCATCTACCTCTTCCTCTAGAAATTCATTCCTCACACAAACCACAATCTGTGTAAAAAAATGCCCCCATGTCGATTTTAAATCTTTCTCCTCTCACTTTAGAAATATGATCCCTAGTCTTGAAATCCCCCACCTAGGGAAAAGGCACCTGCCCTTCACCTTTTCTATACATATCATGATTTTCTCAACCTCAATGAGATCATCCATCAATTCCTATGCTCCAATGGAAAATGTCCTAGCCTTTCCAGCCTCTCCTTATAACTACAATCCTCCAATCTCTGCAACATCCTGGTAAACCTTTTCTGAACCCTCTCTAGCTTAATATTCTTCCTATAACAAGACGACTGTAGCTGTACACAATATTCAGAAGAGACCTCACCAACGTCCTATACAACCTCAGCATGACATCCCAATTCCTATACTCAAAGGTCTTGGTGACTATGGAGCTATTGAGGTGGTACGAAGGACATGAGGGGTTCTCAGAGTGGATAGAGGGCATAGGTTGGCTGTGAGGTGGGACGGAGATTACAAGGGCACATTCATGTATTTGTGGGAGAGTGAGAGATGTAAGGGGTAAAGGGGTTAACAAATTGTAAAACAGCTGGAATGAAATCCTAGTGAACTGAAGTAGACCTTCTAACCAGCCCAGCTTGGGCACATAGCTGTCCCCATGAAAACCTAAACTTTGCTCCCAGGATAGGGAGGCCTGATTCCTTCATGTACCTGTCCCCAGAGTAAACAATATTCATACTGGGATACTTTTTAACAAGGCACGTCCAGCATTTTAGGACATTTTCTAAAGTGATGTCACTGCATTGCCAGTCATAGTTCAAACTGAATGTCCTACTTGGATTTTTCGATGCAGTGCTCATTGGCATAGGTTGGGAAAGAATCAAAAATTGGACTAGCAGCTACAATATTCAGCCCATGTGGCATTTTACAAATTCCTTCTTTGGAAATGGAACGAGTCTGCTTGAAGTTTGGGATATAGACCGACTTTAACCTCACACATTTAATGCATTGTCTGAGATGAGATGTCACCTTTCTTTAAAACCTTAATTTATCTCAGGAATGTGACTTGAGTGAAGTTCTGGGATTTGCATGTTAATCAATCAAAACCTGCATCCCCATTCTAAGTGTTCAAAGGCTTAACAGCAATCTAGGTTGGTTCAATACATCCCATCAGTTGTACGACACTTTGATCTTTTACTATAAATTTTGTGTCCTATGATCCTGCCCCACCAGCCACCTGATGAATAAGCAGCACTGCAAAAGCTTGTACTTCCAAAATAAACCCGTTGAAATATAACCTGGTGTTGCGTGATTTTTAACGTTGTCTACCCCAATCCACCGGTACCTTCACATCAAAACTACAATAATGGCATTATCTGTTGTTTCTAAACTGGAATTAAAACCGGTAATAGAATTGTTTCCATTTCAAGCTTAGCAAGACCAATAGTATTGGTTTCACTGGTGTTGTGTTTCACTTATTTCTATGTAAACTCTAGTTGGCATTTATCCTAACTTAGAATGGAAGCCAAAATAGTGAAAGTTCAGCATGTATTTTATAATTTGCACAATTGACAGCAGTTTTTAGTGTCTTCATCTGTGTTTGTTAACGGATACAAAGATGGCTGAAACAAACGCTTACTGTACAGACCTCTGATAGGCTGTTGTATCTATCAATTCAGGAATCTCCAGAGCAATATATAAGTTGATTTCAATGCATGGTACATATAATGTTTGTGATTATTAGGGAGATAATTATTGAATTATGGTTTGTTGTGGTTGGAAAGCAAATCTGCCATTCATAACACATCCTGTGGTTCTTAGAGTGACTTTATTCTTAAATGTTTATGATTCACAGTACTGTATTTTCAAGGCTGTCATGAAGAATTCTATAAGGTTAGAATTGTTACACTGATATGTTCAAAACATAACAAATACTCTGCTACTTCTTGAAGATTGTGAACTTGAAGATTTAGCTGAAAATGACAAGAAATTACAACCAAAAAGTCACCATTATCAATAAGTCATTGGCACAATTTTGAGTGTGGACACTGTCACAGTTGGGCCAGCACTAGGGTAATGATGATTGACCATTATACTTGTGTTGTGTGGTACAGAAGCTGTCTTGCAACTAATCAGAAAAGTATAATTCTTCACTGGATTAAATGGCAGTTCAGCATTACCAAACAACTAAAGGCAAGATGTTTGTCTGAGGCCCTTGTTTTCTTCTGTTCGTTTGTAAGTGGCTCGTTATTTTCTTGTTGGTGAAGGACAACATGTGCCTATCCTTTTGTTGAGAAATGTTAAAGTGTTAAAGTTACAATGACCTTCTGTGTCATGTTGTCCTTACAGGCTTTTTCTGCTGCTTGTGAAATGCTCAGCATGAGCACATGCTTTGTGGTTTGGCTTAAACTAGTTTTTAGATATAGATTTTTAAAGAAAGGTATTTGCACTGGTAAACTGAAATAAAAAAAAATGGCTGCCCATTGGCAACTGAACGACTGTAGAGGGATGTTATATAGAAATGACCCTTCATCAGAATACAGAGTTCTTAGGACTAGTTAGTCTTAGGTGTTGGTCAAACTGTGTTGCAAATTTCAGAATGTTTTAATTTTATCTAAGTTATAAAACAGGTTAAAGGAAATCCTTTTAAAGGCTCCAGAAGATATATTGCATTGTGTTCTTTAATTGACCTTTTTTAACATTTTAAATCATCCTTTGCACTTTATTCTGTAATATTTTAGTTGGATTTATTTATTCATGCTGTGTACATGTAATTTAGGCAGAAGCAAACTCTAATTATAGATTCACAGACTAATATAACATGATAGGAATCCATTCTGCCCATTATGCATGTGCTAACCCTTTGGGAGAGCTACCCAAGTCTATCAAATTTCCACTCTTCTGTCCTTTTCTCAGGGTCCTGTTTTTATTTCTTCTTCAATTATTCATTCAATCCCCCCTTGAAGGGTAGAATTGAATCAGAATGGAACAATTAAAGAAACTGACACCTTTTTAGGTCATATATTCAGCTCATGATGTTAAAACTTTTTTCCTCATGAGGCCTCTAAATTTACAGCCAATCACATTAGATATGTATCTTCTGGCTATTGAGGACTTTGTCACCATTGGAATAAAAAGTGACTCTTTATTTACTCTATCAAAACCATTCATGATTTAGAGCATATCCCCTCTTATCCTTCCCTGGTCTAAGGGATCAATTCAGCTTCTCCAGACTATCCACACAACTGGTCTTTCTTGAAAGGTACTATTCCAGTGCATGAATTGTATACCTCTGATTAGGCTATTAAAATATTCCTAAAGTGTAGTGTCCAGAAATTAACAAACTCCCCTTCACCTTCAAACAGTTTATTTATAACTCTTCCTTTCCATTCCTTAAGTTATCTTTCTCCTTTTCTGGGGATAAGCTTTCTACACTTATTCACTTATTTTCATAGTGACCTTGACTATATTTGCTCACATCCCAGCTCTTGTAATAAATCCATTCCATTCTCCATTTCTCTCTATTTTCTCTGTACTGACAATGAAACATTCCACACCAGCACTTCAGATATGTGTTCCAAATTTCTCACCAAGGACCATCAGCCTCCCCAATTCCACTGTGGTTAACAGGGTCTGGCAAACCATTTCCTGTAGTCTGTCTCTCATCCCTTCACCCCACCACCTAGAACTACAGTCAGAATCTCCTTGACCTCACCTTTCACTCCACCTGTCTCCACATTCAACAGATCAACCTTTATTTTTTGCATTACTGCAATATGATCCTACAACCAAACACATCTGGGGTGGCCTGGTGGCTCAGTGGTTAGCACTGCTGCCTCACAGTGCCAGGAGCCCTGGTTCAATTCCAGCCTTGGGTGACTGCGTGTTTGGAATTTGCATGTTATCCCTGTGTCTGTGTGCGTTTCTTCCGGATGGTCTGGCTTCCTCCCACAATCCAAAGATGTGCAGGTTAGGTGAATTGGCCATGTTAATTTGCCCATAGTGTTCAGGGATGTGTAGGTTAGGTACATTCGTAAGAGGTAAATATAGAGTAATAGTGTCTGGCTCTTCAGAGGATCGGTGTGGACATGTTGGACCGAATGGTCTGTTTCCACACTGTATGGATTCTATGAACATCTTCCTCTCTCGTCAGCTTTCTGAAGGGAAGCTTCAAAACATCCTGGCTCAGTCTTTACTCTTCCATTTCCACAGAACCTTTCCATATAACATCTGCCCTTTAGCTTTCTTGATTTTTACTGTCCAAAGCCTAACCAGGTGAAACAGCAACTGACTTATATTTTGTTCAATCAGCATATGATGCTCACCACTAAGAAGGTGATCTCCTCTGTATTGGCACTCAGCTCCATTCAGTATAGTTCCTTTCAGTCCACAATTTTGGCACTTGCTTCCAACTGTGTGTCAATTTAATTCTTTTCTCTAACCTCACACTAACCTTTCTAATTCAGCCTCCTGCAATGTTTCATTGATGCTCCATGCAAACTTGAGGAACAGAATCTCATCTTTCACTGAGGCACTATGAAGCATTGGCAGATCAACTTCCAGATCATAACCCCTGCTTTTCCTTTGAGCAGCAATGTTTCTGGTGGTTCCTCCATTCACTTTCACACCTCCTTGGAACATGTGTTTTGCTTCTTTACTTAGAATCATAGAATCCCTCCTGTGTGAAAACAGGCTATTCAGTCCACCAACTCCATACCAACTCTCTGAAGAGCATCCTATCCCATACCACTCCCTCTGCCCTAAGTGGAGCATCTGGTCAACAGCCAGTACCTTGTAAAATAGCTTCTTATGTGACCTAAAGAACTTCAGGATGGCTTGTGATATCATATCCTACCAGCTGCTCTCAGAACTGATTAATTAGGAAATAACTGTAATATTACTGAATCTCAGTGATGGAGCCAGTAAGTGGCAACATACAGGTTTACAGACAACAGGTCTAGAAGCACCTGCAGAGAGAAAATAGAGTGAACATTTTGAGTTCAGTAACCCTTCTTCAGAACCGTTCGATAGAACCCACAGATCTTCGTTTTATTAAGGTTTACCACCATGGTGCCTTTCAGAGGGACATGTAATCTCTCTGAATCCCATGGATTTCAGATTGTCCTGCAGCATAGTGTACAGGTCAATGATGGAGGGTTCCCAAATCATCACTGGCATTGACACTCATATATTTGAAGGTATTTCATGTGAGAGAAGTAAATTCTGGGATAAGGCATTGATCTTTCTCTAACTCATTTCCTTTTCTTTATCCTGCTACAGGTTGATCCTGTTGCTGAAGTCCTTCCAGCATGTTTGCCTCTAGTATCAGCTCCACTCTCCATTTGCATTGCTCCTCTCTTGCTTATAGCTCCAGGAATTCTAAGTGAGTGTGATCCATGTCTTACCTCAATGCCCCTTCAATAGTCAATGCTCTGAGTGTCCTCCACTGTGTTCATGGCCTATGAATAGGCTTGGCTTCTGTGTATGATGCACATTTTCTAACATTAAAATCTCAACATCCTCCCAATGCCCCTCTAACCCCTTAAAATATCTTCAAACCTTTCTGCAGTTTGCTTGAACCCTGTCAATGCTCCACAATGCTTTGTAATTTCCTCTCTACTGCTAGATAATATTCACAGAATTATGGAAGCAACTCCAAATGGCTCCCCTTCTCCTCATTAGACTGTCCTGCTCTCCACCAGATTTAAATAGGCAAAAATCTAATATCTCGTGATTCGTGGTGTACCACATGTTGAATTTGTATGATAACATTTAGGTTCGAAGAGTTATACGTAAATGTATGATAACAAGATGCTAAGCAACCTCAATTATTTTCCTGCCACAATTGTGCAACATCACCGCCATGCTTCCTCCATATTAATGGGTTAATTTGAACCATTGATCCTGATGACAGTATTGGACATAGGACCTCTCATGTGACCAACATTCCCCACCCCCTCAACTCCTCATTCCCTGCTCCCTCAGGTGGCACCAAATTCTAGCCAACTACCTAAGCACAAAAGATATCCATTCTGTCATTGTCTAAGTGACACATCTTCGATGCTAAAAAAATCAACCTGCTCAGACATGTTATGACATATTTGCAGATTTGATGAGACTCAAACTAGACTTGCTAGACTTGAGGTAGTATTAGGGAACACACGTATTACATTTTTGGATCATTAATTGAAAAGAAATTGATGCAGAGAGAGGAAGAGATTGGAGTGCAGTGGTAGTGTCCTTACTTTTAAGTCAGAATGTCTGAGTCACAGTCACACTAACACTGAAGATAATTTACTTCATGACCCGACAGGGTTGAAAAAAATTATAAAACCAGAAAATGTGGTGAAACTCAGCTGGTCTGACAGCATCTGTGGGAAGGAAGCAGAGTTGATGTTTAGGGTCTGGTGACGCTTCATCAGATTAAATGATAAATCAGTATTTGATGGAGGTATGACAATGGATGTTGTTTACATGGATGCAAAGAATATTTTGGGGAGAAAAGTACCACTTAAAAGACTGATTAACAAAATTGAGGCTCGCATAATTGACTTGAGGACAAAAATCAGTGAGTCATTGTAAATTGTTATTTTTCTGGACTGATGGAGTGATAAAGGTCAGTGATAAGACTATGTCTTTTTAGATGTATATGAGTAAATGAGTGGCTGGGAAGTTTTAAATGCAGAGAAGAACTGCAATACATTTTTGTAATCTCAAACTTGAAAATGTCAGAGCCCATGAGAATGGCACCAAACAGTTGGAATGGGACATAGGTAAGCTAGCAGAATGTGCAAACAAGTGGCAGTTGCAAATTAAAACAATGAACTGTGAGCTGGTGCATTCTTTAGATTGTACATGTTTAACACAATATAAACTAAATGGCATAGTACTAAAAGATGTACTGGGACAGAAGGGCCTGGTGATTCATGAGCATAGATCTTTGAAAGAGGCATGTCATTGTGAAGGAGTGATTAGGAAGGCCTATGGGACTGTGCTTCATAAAAGGAAGTGTTAAGTACAAAAGTATCCAAGTACCAGAATGGTTCCTGGGATGAGGGATTTTAACAACAATGCTAGCTTGAAGAAGTTAAAGATTTTCTCCTCGGAGCAAAGGAGACTGAATGAAAATATTACAAACCTGTTATGAAAGGTTTGAAAAAGTGCATACAGAAAAGCTGCTCTCATAAGTTAATGATGCAGATTTAATGTTTTGAGCAAAATATGCAGGAGAGCAGATGTCTTAGACAACTTTTTTATGCAGTGAATATTAATGACCTGGAACTCATTTCTTGCAGAAGGGGTGCAAGAAGAGACAATGACTGATTTCAAAAGAAAATTGGATGAATACTTGAGGAAAATAAACTTAGAGGGCTATGGGATTAGACCAGAGGAATAGGATAGATGGGTTTACTTTACAGAGAGCTAGTTTTAATAGCTGAATGGCCTCTTTTTAAGCCATTATGACATTATAAGTCTGGCCGAGTGAGTTAATAAAGGAGAATAACATGGCAGCAGCAGTTGATCAGGTAATCCTGATCAGGTAATCTTGAACTTTGTGACAAAGAAGTCCATGAGTTTCTTGTATTTGCTGTTGGCAGTGAAGTGGACAAGGCTGATGAGAGAAGTTGAAGAAAATAGTTTGCAGGATTCAAAGGAAACTGGGAGTTATTGTTGCATTCCAGGATGATCTTAGAATAGTGAACAGTTTTAGCAAGCAAGAGTAGGACCTGGTCATGCCTTATGGCAGATCTGGCAACAGATGAATGAATGATGATCTATTGTCACTTGCACTCTACAATGAACAAAACAGTAAAATATAATGAAAAGCTACAACTGTTGATGCCATTTGAATACTTTAAGAATAAAAAGATAAAGCTGAAAGAGTCCATCTTCATTCCACTGCCTCCACCCTGAGTCCTGAACCTTGAGCTAGCTGTCCACTGTCACCTCTCCACTGTCTGCAAGTAACCCACAAGGCCAATCTTCGGTGCCATCTCTTCAGCACTGGGACCACCTCACCAATGGACAGCTGATGGCAGGTCCTGTGCTGAACGCATGCTCATTCTGCAACTAGAAGCCTGCAGTTCCTCTGCTGTTATTGCCTTGCCGATAACCAGGAGACCCTGACTCTGGGCCGACTACAACCAGGAGCTGCTGCCACCACCATGCTGATACGACCTTTCAAGTCTGCATCCATCCTACTTACGGAAAGAGAGATGAAGCCTTTATCTAGAGAATGGTCAGAGTGAGAAAGTGAAGTGGTTTTACTGGGGAGTAAGCCACTAAAACTGTGGGTACAGCCGAGTAAATGAGTAACAATAAAACTCCCCTGTTCTTCTGCAGAACAGTGTGATGGGGTAAATCACATCCACCTCAAAATGTAGCTGTATTTCTGCTTCACATCTCATCCTAAAATTAGTTCTGCCAGTCGTGTCTCAGTCCAACATTATCTAGAATTCTTGATCTTGTTGTACTGCAGATGAAAGTAAGAGAAAATTACATTTGATTTAATAACCACTTTATTATAGCTAGCTTGCCCATGATGTTTGCAAGAGAAAGCAAGATCATGTGATATTTATGCACTACTTGTGAAAATATATAATGTCTTATTAGGAAATCCCATAATTAAACTTTAACCCCTTATACTAACACAGGAGAATCTGCTGTTTTTGATCAGGCAAACACATGGCAAGGTTTGAACGTAATGGTGCTTCATATTTGTAAGTCTTATATCAAGTAAACTTACAACAATTTAACAGGCATTGGTTCCATTCATGAATTTTAAGTGTTATTAGCTGCTGTACCTAGTGTACATCTAGGTATGCAGGTCCACTGATCCCTGAAAGTGATAATGCAAGTGGTTAAGGAGGTCAAGAAGGCATATGGCATGCTTGCCTTTATTCGTAGGGGTTTTGAGTACAGATAATTTTTGAATAATGCACGTTCTGGCAGTGCGATTTGGCTATAATGATACTGAAGACTTAGGAAACAATGTTTCAGAGAATGCTTACTTCAATTCGCATTAGCGTGATTCTAGCCTGGATCAGTTTGTATGCTTCGATCTGTGCATGAGCTGACACCTATGCCAAAATCTCCACAGCATTCTGTGCATGCATGATGTCAGCGCTAACCTTCATGCCATTTTATGGATGTGCCAATGTTAGCTGCAAACAGAGCAGCTTTCTGTGGGAGGTATTGTACAGAGAGGAGCTTTCTTACACTTTTTAAATGTGCTGTGTTAAATTTATTTTTGTTTAATTCATAAACTTTCATTCAGCCATACTTTGTGTGAGGCTTTTGGGTGATTTTTGAGTGATAGTGATTAATATTTTTTGTTGGTCTGACTCTAACCCCACTTTTCCCATAGGCCTCATTATTTATATAAGGCGATTTTTTATTAAGCGAGGTTTCACTGGAACCCAACCACAGCATTATAAAAGAACTATGTGTATAAAATTTGGTTAGTCATATTGCAGCTGTATAGAACTTCTGTTAAGCCACATTTAGAATATTGCATTCAGTTCTGACTGCCACACAACCAAAAGGATCTGGAGGTTTTGGAGAGAGTACAGAAAAGGTTTGCCAGGATGTTGCCTGGTTTGGAGAGGGTTAGTTATGAGGAGAGATTGGACAAACTTGGGTTTGCTTTCACTTGAAATTCAGAACCTGAGCTGTGACCTGATAGAGGTTTACAAAATTATGAGAGGCAGGGATAGAGCGGATAGTTGGAGTCTTTTTTCTAGGGTAGAAATGTCAATTATTAGGGGGCATAGGTTTAAGCTAGATAAATGTAAAGTGCTGCATTTTGGGAAAGCAAATCTTAAAAGGACTTATACACTTAATGGTAAGGTCCTAAGGATTGTTGCTGAACAAAGAGACCTTGGAGTGCAGGTTCATAACTCCTTGAAAGTGGAGTCGCAGGTAGATAGGATAGTGAAGAAGGTGTTTGATATGCTTTCCTTTATTGGTCAGAGTATTAAGTACAGAAGTTGGGAGGTCATGTTATGGCTGTACAGGACATTGGTTAGACCACTTTTGGAATATTGTGTGCAATTCTGGTCTCCTTTCTATCGAAAGGATGTTGTGAAACTTGAAAGGGTTCAGAAAAGATTTGCAAGGTTATTGCCAGGGTTGGAGGATTAAAGCTATAGGGAGAGGTTGAATAGGCTGGGGCTGTTTTCCCTAGAGCGTGGGAGGCTGAGGGGTGACCTTATAGAGGTTTATAAAATCATGAGGAGCATGGATAGGATAAATAAAGTCTTTTCCCTGGGTGGGGGAGTCCAGATCTAGAAGGTATAGGTTTAGGGTGAGAGGGGAAAGATATAAAAGAGATTTTAGGGGCAACTTTTTCACACAGAGGGTGGTATGTTTAAGGAATAGGCTGCCAGAGGAAATGGTGGAGGCTGGTACAATTGCAACATTTAAAAGGCATCTGGATGGGTATATGAATAGGAAGGGTTTGGAGGGATATGGGCCGGGTGCTGGCAGGTGGGACTAGATTGGGTTGGGATATCTGGTTAGCATGGACGGGTTGGATTGAAAGGTCTGTTTCCATGCTGTACATCACTATGACTCTACGAACGGACGAAAGTTTAAAGGAAATGTGAGTTGCAAGTGTTTTTACACAGAGCGTGGTAAGTGCATCGCCAGAAAAGGTGGTAGAAGCAGATACAATAGCAACATTTAAAAGGCGTCTTGATGGAAGCATGAATAGGCAGGGAATAGAGGGATCTGGACTGTGGAGAGGCAAAGGGTTTTTAGTTTACATAGGTGTCATATGTTTGGCGGAGGCTTGGTGGGCCAAAGGGCCTACTGCTTTGCTGTACTGTCCTTTGTTCTTTGGAAGCAAAATGCAAATGTTAAGTGCCACGATCTAGCAGATGGGTAGATTAGTAAAGAAATCTTTGTTTTAGAAGTGATTTAATTTATTTGTAAGATTTAATGAAATGACTCCTGTGTGATACTGATTTGATTGAACCTGGCAAGAACAAAACTGCTTGATTTAGCTGCAGCTCCATCATTAGGCAGGCCACATAGCAAAGAAAAAGATTTGACACAGATTGTCAGCACTGAGCCCTTTGGCTCCTATTTCTGATGTTATTCTACAGATACCCAGTAAATTTCTTTTCAATACATGAATTAGGTCATCTCTTCAAGAAAATGTAGTTTTCTATGAAATTTTACATTTTAAACAATTCGCTTTAATTGAATGACTCCCTACGGAACTTCTATGGGAACTGTATTGTGGAAGAAAATGAAAAAGGAAAGTAAACAACTGTGAGAAAAATAATGCAAAGTATTGAAATAAATTGATGGTGTGGGATTCCACATCAAAAGACTCAAAAATATTCTCCTCCTTCTTCCACTTAATGGAACTCCAAAATAAGGAAAGAATATGGAAAAAAAAGTAACGTCGCTTAGCTGCTGTTTACTTCGGTCATGCTGTAGATTACGGGGTCTAGCATTTAAACTTTAGGTATTCTCTGAATCTGAGCTTTTCTGATAGATACTTTAGAAATTGTTTGATGGATACCCATCAATGTCTACGGCAAATGCTCCAAGCTATTGAATGATGCTACAAACTAAAAGAACGTTTTAAGGTTTGAAAGAATTGCTAGTCTTCTTTTGATCTATCTTTCATGAATCAACCAAATTTAGAGCAGGATTCACTCTAGGGGCAGCATGTTCATTGATCTTCACTCTACCTAAAATTGCCTCTATTCACACACACATTTCAAGAGGTGATGAATAGACAGAGGGAATTGAATATAACTAGTTTATTTCAGTAAAAAGGAATCCAATTTCATTAGATTCAGAATGAAAGGGGTTAACCTTTAATGAATTCTTCAATTAACACCCAACTTCCTGATGTTCAGATTGGCAAGTGTGGGAGCTGTTATGTTGTTTTCTAAATGATATCCTCAAAAAGGTCTTGATCTTCATTTATCCAGCTGATTAAATTCCTGCTCAGAGACATATTACATTGTGTGAAAAGTGCAGTCAAGCAGTCTTCTTGAAGATTCACTCATTTATAAGACAGTTACTTTCTCATTACAGAATTATTTCAGTTTCGATCTGTGCTTCATGCATTCACTGTTTTACTTAAGTTATTAAGCACACTAATAAGGTGTATTGCAGGGTAAGGAAACAGTGTGATTTTTTTTTGTTGATCAGTCTAAGGATTTAGCCTAAAGTCTGCGATCAGACTTTTTGTTTTATATTACAAGTTAACTTCTCACGTATTTTAGTCCATGTTGAATTGACTGAACTGGATGACTTAGTAGGCCCATTCAGGGGGCAGTTTAGAATCAACCACATTGCTATAAGTCTGGAGTCCCTTGTAGGGCAGACCAGGTAAAGGAATGCAGTTTTCCCTGCTTTACTGAACCAGATGGGTTTTGACAACCATCAACGGTAGTTTCATTGCACCATGAATGATATTACATCAATTCATGTAACATGTAATTAGTATTTTTTATCAGTGCTATTTTAACATCAGGCACGCAGCTGGGTGAAATGATCATTCAAACTGAATTTAATGAAAAGACGGTTAAGACTGAAATTGCACATACGTATGTGATAAATGGCATTGTGAAAAAGAGGGGCATTTTCTACACCATTACCTAAAATTTTAGGCACATTTATTTCCTCAAGGTCTTGAACTTAAGACAATTGCAAAGATATGAAGATAGAAGATGACTGAAAAAGAGTATGAAAATAGATTATAAGATAAAATGATAGATAACCAATGCTAGACATTCAAGATATATTTCATAACTTCCAGTAAAGTTTTATTCTATGAGGAAAGAAGGATTCCACAACATTGATGGACTGTGAATGCAAATGTCTATTGCTTCCTTGTGTAGTATATTGGTCAAATGAGGACATGGGCATGGCATTCCAATTGATAGCAAGCCCTGTATAATCTTTGCACAGCAGCAGTGTATCATGTCAATCTAGATCTGTCACAGTTGAGAAAATCAGTATTCATTGAGCTTATGAACTCTGTGACTTATGCTATTGACTTCTGTTTTAATATCACATACACCTGAATAGATGGTGTTGTCATGGGAACCTGCTCGGCCCAGCTCTTGCAAACATCTTTCTTGGGTACCATGACAAACCTGTTTTCAAGAACATGACACTTAACCTCCTTCAGCTTGCATTTTTCTGATATGTAGTTGATACATTTGTTGTATTTGAAGCTGCAGCTGTATGTGAGAATTTCCTGAGACATGTTAATTGGCTATATCCTGTACTCAGATTCATCTTTAAAATGAACCAGTCAAATAAGCTCCCTTCCTTGATGTGCCGGTTGAAAATCTGCCAAAGGTTCTCCATACTGTCTACTGCAATTCTACCTTCACTGGGCAAGATATATATTAGGATTCATGTAGATCCACTCACCTTAACATTTACCTATTGGCAATACCGTAAATAGGATTTGAGCCATTTGTTCACTGTGCAAGGTTGATGCTGAACTCGGATGCAATATACATTCCTGCAAAATCATGCCTACCCTGAACAAATCATTCTTTCCTATCTACCTTGCAAACTCATGAACAGGCCTAAGGCTGCCATTTACAGTTCTGAAAAGTGGCCAGTCAGATCCAGATACTCCAGAAGGATAAGCTATCTGAATCATTAGGACAACAGGTAAAGCTAGCTGTTTCATGCTACTATGATACTACAATTTTCATGAACAGGATACTACCATCAAGCCAAACTGATGTCTGCTTATCACACAAATGACTGATATGCAATATGAATTTCACTGCTGGTGTAATGCTAGGTATGTAGAGCGCACAACCCAAAGTCTGACTGATGATGTTAGACAGCATGTTTCTTGAACGATTTGCAACAGGTAAGGCACTGAACCCAACAAATTTGTACTTACAAAACTCTAAACACAGTATCCAGCATTAGATATGATTCTGCAGTTGGGCAACATTTACTAAATAATTCTATTTATGTTAAGAATTACACTGCTCACCAATTTAAGATTTCAGTCTGGCACCGTGCCGCTCAGTGGTTAGCACTGATGCCTCACAGTACCAGGGTCCCAGATTCAATTCCAGCCTCGGGCGACTGTCTATATGGAGTTTTCACATTCTCCCCGTGTCTGCGTGGGTTTCCCCTGGGTGCTCAGGTTTCCTCCCACAGTCCAAAGACGTGCAGGTCAGGTGAATTGGTCATGCTAAATTGCCCATAGTGTTAGGTGCATTAGTCAGAGGGAAATGGTTCTGGGTGGGTTACTCTTTGGAGGGTCGGTGTGGACTGGTTGGGCTGAAGGGCCTGTTTCCACACTGTAGGGAATCTAATATAATCTAATCTAATCTACAGTATGGTGCATTTGCACATACAGGAAGCTATGCATAGTAATACATAGGAACCTGGCTTTTACAGACAGAAATAACATGTGCGCACACTGCAATTTTCAAATGAACAAAATAATCAATTGCCATTTCTTGGTTCATGCATCAGAACAATGCTGTGTTTAATAGGAGTTAACTTTTGGTTTAAATTTTAAAATATCTTGACAGCTATCATCAGTTAGTAATCATTTAACTGATCCATTCTTTGCAGCAATACTTCTGTCAATCAGAGGCCATTTGACAACCAATCAGCTTTCTTTTCTAATGCCGGGTGATGTATGTGTTTTCCTTCACACTGGTATTTTTGTGAAGTGTCCTCTTGAGTGCAAGACAAAAAAATTCAACCAATTGTAACTTTTTTCAAGAACACTGAACTTTTTTTCGAGTACTTAAAGGATGTTAAGAAGTAGTGTGGATAAAAAGGAACCAGTAAATACGGTCAACTTTAATTTCCAAAAGGTGCAACATAAAGATTAGTGAGAAGACAATATTTTGAAGCAATATATTTGTACTGATAGAGTATTGGCAAACCAGCATAAAACTGAGCATCAAGACAAATTGATCATTTTCAGGTTCACAAACTATAACAAGTGGATTATTGCCACAAGGATCAGAGCTGGGGCCTCAACTCTTGACAATGGTTTCCCTCACAAAGAAAAAGCAGTTTCAGATTAAGGGTCTACTATTAAAGATGGAAATGGAAAGTAGTTTTCCCACTCAAAACATTTTGATCTTTGGAATTTTATGGGTGGAGAGCAGTGTCATTGAAGTCTGAGTTATATAGATTCTTTGATCTACAAGGGAGTCAAAGATAATGGATGGTGCAGACAGGGAAGTGGTATTGAGAACACAGTCCAATCAGCCATGGTCTTATTGAATGTTGGGCCAGGCTCTCAAGGGATAGAATGGCTTGATCTAGCTCTTATTTCTTATGTTCTTTTGTCCTTATGAATGTAAACAGCTTTGAATCTTGGTTTTCTGTTAAATCATAAGATGAAAATAAGTCAGTAAAGCCATTCGGTTCACTTTAACTGATGATCTAAGCAAAATAGCGTACAGCCTCCAGCTTGATAGATTGTAATGTTTTAAATGCCTCTCAGCTTTCTCCTCAAATGAAGAGAAAAAGAAAATGAATTGAAGAACTCAGCACACACATGACAGTTATTTATTATCATCATACATTTGTGTAAAAAAAACTTTTCAAAGAATGGGAAAATGAAAGATACAGTAAATGAAAAAGTGTTCTGAAGAGCATGAAATACAGATTGAAGCAAATACATAGACATTGCTTCTATCACATGATTCAGACATAAGATAATTTCCAAGCTCCATTATCATAGTGTTTGAGGAATTGCCATCAGGTGGAATGGTAATAATTCTGTAGGATTGCTAGGTGGGAGTTTCTGTGATGTGGGTGAAGGTACAATGGATCAAGGGACAAATCAAGCCACAGAAGAAAAGTTGAAGATAATGTCTATTTTTTTTGTAGAATCCCTACAGTGTAGAAACAGGACATTTGGCCCAACAATTCCATACTGACCCTCTCAAGAGTAACCCATCCAGAACAACTCCCCTCCCCTATTACTCTCAATTTACCCCTGAATTACGCACCTCAGCTACACATCCCTGAACACTATGGACAATTCAGCATAGCCAATTCACCTAAACTGCACATCTTTGGACTGTGGGAGGAAACCACAGCATCCAGAGGAAACCCATGCAGGCGCAGGAAGAATGTACAATCTCCACACAGAGAGATGCCCAAGGCTGGAATCGAACCTTGGTACCTGGTGCTGTGAGGCAGCAGTGCTAACCACAGAACCACCGTGCCACTCCACAGAATCTTGCACAGATTACCTTTGGGTTCATAAGGAAATACATTAACAAAGAACACTGACCCTTCCACCCTCATTGGTTATTGTGTTTTGTCAGTGAATATTTGAGCTGATGAACTTTGCTATATTTAAATCCCAGTTTGTATGGGATTGTTGTTGTCAAGTAGTGTTACAGCAGAGGTGTGACAAAATAGCCTTTCCATTACTTATTCACAGGAGGGGCAAAACTGTATTAAGTTCTAATTCCAATTATTAGCCAGAGACCCCGAATGGAATTGTAGACAAGAAGGTGTTGAGGGGGAACAGACTGAGTTAAGCTGTTCTAACGTCTACTTGATGTCAGGCACTGACATGGTTCACATCTGCATATTGGCACGATTGTAATAAAGCAAAGGGTGTTTGCCACTTGAGAATGTACCTGAACAACGAATGAATGCCTTCAGAGGTAGAAAGAATTGAAGAAAACTGATGAGAAAGAACAAAATCAGAAAATAATAAATTATGAAATAAAAGCACCCATCTTTTGCAATACAAAATCAAAGAAATTGAGCAGTAGAATAATAGAATGTTGCGAGGTCCAGAGAGGAAAACATTGGTTATGAATCAAAGTATAAATTGCAATTTAGAGCTGGATGCATGAGTTATTCTTAACTGAGTAATGCAATCATAAACTATGTTTAGAAGGTTTAATGCTTTCTGCCAGTGGGTGTAATGGGGTTTTATATTTGAATCAAATTAAACTGCTGAACCAACCTTGAGCTATCCAATGTGAACTTACACTTTGATATAAAAATGAACAGAAGTGCTTGATCATACATACTTTTCTTTTCTAGATAAAGCTTACTGGAATGAAATTCAATAATGAGAAAGGTGATAATGATTCATACAATGCCCAAGGAATTCCTCAGAGCTTGCCTTGGTCTGCTGATGTTCCTTCATTGAAAGTGACATGGAAAGTATGAGTACACAGATCAACATCACACATCTGGCAGAGAAACACCACAAGTGGGCCACTTCAAAGAATTGTCCAGTCAACATTGTCTAGTTAGACTAATTAGAAATTGAGTCTGACTGCTTTAAATATAAAGTGCCACTTTTTTGTGAATTCTAATTACATTTAAAAGAAAATCTACTTTCACTGTATAGTGATTGTAATGAGGTCAGCCAACTCATAGAATATGAGTTCCATGATTGGAGCTGTTAACTGGACCGATTTAGGGAGCCCTGGCTGACAGATATAAACAGGAGTCAGACATTCTGTTCACTCTCAGAACTGGCTCTGAGGGAGCTGGAATAGTGGTCAACTATGATGCACGTATAAATAAACGTGACTTGGTGATGGGAGTGGGATTAATGATGTAATCATGCAAAAGTGCCTACTAGCTGAAGTCCAACTGGACTTCAAGCTGTACCTTGCCCCTAACACTATGGGCTCTTATCTTATTTAGCAGCCTCCAATGCAGCACCTTGTCAAAGACCTTTGAAGATACAAATAGATCACATCCACTGGCGAACAGTAACATTCCCTAAGATAGCACCGTAAGATTATATGGCACTAAGGAGAGTTAATCTTTGTAGTTTGATTCTTATAGCTGCAGTTATAATGACAGTTCTTTCTTGCTTCCCTTCCACTAAATGTACTGTGAAGAGCAGTTTTTGGCTGGCATGTTTGACCTGGTCAATGCTTTAAATATAGCACTGGTGCCAGGAATCCTGAAAACTCCTAATAGTGACAATGTGCCGAACAGATGATGACATAAGCAAGGTATCAGAGAGAAGTGTGAACACACACGGAGACCCTATAGAGCAGAGAAGTTGGGAAGACGTAGTCTCACATTTGTGCAATACGTAAAGTCTGCTTGCAGCTATGTGAGGCCATTTACTGAATTCAGAATGAAATATACATTTTTATTTGAAATACCCTTGTTAAGTAATATTTGAATTATGTTAATGACGGTTGGTTTGATTGAGCGAAAACTTTAAAGAGTGAAATCTTCTCCACTGGTTTTCTTCCCTGTGGGTTTTTTTTCTTTTAAACATTATCCAAAACAACACAGGTCAGAAAAACTGCCTAATGCTGTCTGATTCATTATCTAACATTCAGGACGAGATAAGTAAAAATTTCCTCTAACTAAATATCAGAATGACTAAAACCATTGTCTTGGTGAAGTGCTGCAAACTCAGGTCGCCAACTCCACCTGGCTCCCTGAAAATTGTCTGAGGCTAAAATCATACTTTTCGCAAGTTTGGTACTATATTTGACCTCTAAATGAGTTTCTGTTCATAAATTTGCTCACTTACTAAGAGCATTTATTATCACCTTTCTGAAATAAATTAAAATGATCCCTGCCTTGTTCCTTCCATTGATGAAGCTATTATTTGTGACTTTGTTAACTCTAAACTTAACCATTCCAGTCAATTTTTGGCGTACCTTCCATAATTTACCCTTCAATTTGAAGAAGAGACAGGTGGTATCCATGGTGTCCTGGCTACTATTTACCCCTCAAGCAACATCACCACAACGGATTATCTGGTCAAAATCACACAGTGTAGAAATGGATTAAGAATAGCTACAAGACTGTGAGACTGCGAGAACTAAATAAATTCAACAAAAGTTCAACAAAACTTGGTCTGACAAAACAATAGGTCTTTATTAACAAGGAAACTGCATGCAGAGTGGCTGAACTTGGAAAAAGAGAGAGAGCTGACCACAGCTCTGAGTTTCTTTCACAAGTCCATGCTTACAGAGATGAAAGCAGGAATCTTTATACTTAAAGTTTATCAATAACTATCACTAGAGGCTAGTCATCCATTAAACTGACACATTGAGTTATGATCTGTACTATTACTTCTGAGGTTTATCGTATTGACTTCCCAAAACCTTGTGCCACATATGCAAGCTCATAGCCTCGTCCTTTTTGGGGGCTCAGACGATTTTGTGGGATGTCCTTATTTAGGCTTTAATTAATATCCCAGAATGTGTGTGGAGCCAGCTGATCAAACTCTGCCGAGGTCTACCAAGGTTAAAGAATTTAAGTGGACTTAGCCTACGTCAAATCCTGCTGAGGTTACCAATGCTTTGACTTTTGTTAACTTGTGTCATGTTACAACCAAGGGTTGGCCAGTTTTCCCATCATGCAACTATCTGTTTCATACAATTCTGCAATAGCTATTTTCGGGAGTTTGTTGTACACAAATTGGTTGCCATGTTTCCTTCAGTGTACTTCCTTGTCTATGAAAGTCTTGGAGAAATCCAATGAAATCTGCTGTGTCAGTGCCAGTCTTTCTTTATTTCATAAACTTGAGGTCATCAAAAACTCCATTGGCCATGTCCTAAATCACACCAAAACCAAGACATTGATCAGCCCTGTGCCAAATGGACGTACACTCGTTCTCAGTTAAGTAACACTGTCAATTTAATATGTTTAAGCTTACTTTCAGTTCCATCCACGGTCTTGGTCCTCCTGATTTATGTGATCTCCATTAGCCTTACAGTGGAATGAAATTTTGCCCCTTCCAGTTTTGACTTCTTGAATGTTCCCAATTTTAATCACTGACAACTGGATATACTTTAAACTGACTTTGCTGAACCTCTCCACCACTCTTCCTTTCTTGTGGTCTTAAAGCCACTCCTTAAAATATGTCTCCAACTAAGCTTTTGTTTCATGGGCCCTAATGTTTCCTTATAAAGCTCAATATCAACTTAAATTCAATGAAGCACTTGGGACACTTTATGTAGCACCTTTAACATGATAAATACTAGCTGTTGTTACTGCTGAGGCCTAAAACATATTTCTGCTGTCATTCTTGAAAGGCAAGGATTGCTTAGAAAGAATGGAATTTGGTTAAAGAACATTTTAAAATGTGTATGTAACAGCCAGGTAGGTAATCTGAAAAGAAGCAAGACATTTACTTTGTTTTTGAGATCATCGTTAAAGGTAACTATGGAGATACAGTGAAACTAAATTCTGTGGCACGAAGCCATTGGATGCATCATTGCACACTCAATTCTCCACACAGTCAGTTGCCACTTTAGTAAGCAAATGGAAGGCACATCTATTAGCCAAATTAATTGGGGAAAAGAAACACACACAGGGTGAGAACATTTTCAAGAATGCTTTTATTGATGGCAGCAAGCTTACACCAACACCACATCATTGAGACACAGACTCATAGAATCTTACAGTGTAGAAACAGGTCCTTCGGCCCACATGCCAATGCCAATCAACAAACACCAAACTACACAAATTCTATTTATATGCACTTGGTCCATAGCCCATTATCCCTGGCATTTAAAGATTTTTCTTAAATATGATAAGAGTACATGCCTTCACCACATTCTCAGCCAGCACATTCCATATTTTGACAACCCTCCACATGAAAACATTTTGAGAAGAGAGTGGCCATGCCATCACCAATAGGTCTTCCTGTTTTCTGCCACTGCAGATCTTATTAATAGTGTGAACAGCTCACTAAACGTGCTATCCACGATACCCTCAGCTTTATGGATGCTTCATAGTGAGTTCATCTGCTGCTCCAGGCACAGGTCGATCAGGAGGTGTAGCTGAATATGCTTCCTATATACATGGACACTGGACACATGGTTATCATGGACACTGGAAAGGTTCCTAATTTCCCACAGATTGCCAAAGGACCACTCCATGGGGCCCAAGTTCCCCTAACATGACGAACCTTACCAACTCCAAACAATATTATAGGAACAAGTTGCCCAATCTTAGCCACTGTTCACTAAATCAGATTTCTTACTCTCACTCTCTCTCTCTATTCCTTACAAACAACAAACTACAAAAATCAGGACTTTTCACAGTTTCCCGACTGGTACAATTTTCTCAGCTGTTAGAATCTGGTTCCCTAGCAGCAAATGTACTTGCCACACATCACTTTCTGAAACCTAATGTTAGCTCTGGCCCTGGATTCACTGAAGACTCTCTCCATTTCTCTCCCTCTCCCACTCCGATCAATCCACTCCTCTCTGAGTGCTGCTCTGCCTGAGCTTTGCTATGACTTCAAAAGGAAGGCATCTCAGCCCATTGAGTCTCTGCCAGCTCTTTTTATTGGTCTGATTTCCCAGCATTTTTCCTCCATAATTCTGTGATTATTTATTCAAGGATAATTTAAAGCTGTGTCCATCACCACCTAGGCAGTACATTCCAAATCTAGCCACCCATTGTGTCAAGAAGATTTTATTTCTACTGCTTCTGATTCCTTTATCCAATCACATTACATCCGTGCCCTCTGAATTTACCCTTGACCCACTGGAAAAACTTCTCTTTGTTCACCTTTCACCTTTTGGGCTTCTGTGATCTAAGCCAGACTATTATAAGGTTAGATCCACAACCTGCTGAGTGAACGGCAATAGACTTTACTGGATGTAACAATATACAGAAGATGGTGAGAGAGGACATCTTACCTGGAGCCGAAAAGGCCCAACCTCCGGTTTCATCAGATCTGGCATTACTTTTTTACACATGTAACGCAGATCAAATGTGTAATTTCCTTCACTTTAATTCCCATCCCCATTAAAGTTCTGCTGCTGTATTCTCTTTTTTGTCACCCTTCACTCTTAATATCTTCAAATCACTCTTCAAATCACTTTTCCACTTAAACCTCTTCCACACTCAAACAAGCCTCTTGTGCCTTGTGCATTGCCAGGAACTTGCAGTATAGATGCTGTGTGCCGTATTTAAACTTCAGCCATGCATCAATTCCAATGCTGTCAGTCAGGAATGACACTCCAAGTCAGCTGCCACACCACGTTTTGAATGGAGATTGCTGAAAAAGGGAAATTGGCTTCAGTTTCATTGGCAGGGCCCTGGAGGTCCTGGTAGGCAGAATGCTAGCTAGGAGGGTAGCAATTTTACCTGAAGATTGCCAATGGAGGTCAGGTCACCAAAACGGGCCAGCCTACTCAGTGATGGCCACTCACGTCAGTGCCATTCCCACAGTCAGAACGAATGCCTAGCAGTGCTGCTAGGAGGTCAATGGCCTTATACACTCCACAAGAATAAGTGCCACCATCTTCTCTCTGCTATGTTCTAACTCTGTGACTGTATACACTTCGCACTAGTGCTAATGGTCTACCACTCACATGCAGCACCTTCACTCAATGGCTCTCACCAAACTCATCTTCCAAAACGATTAACCCTTCCCCACCTCTGAACTTCCTACATGTTCACTGGGAACACCTTCCCTGCTTGAATGCTGTTCCTAAAAGTTTTTTTCCCAGTACTCACTGAGACTTCCAACTTTGCCTCATTGTAGGAGAAATGTTCTCACAATCAGTCAGAAAGGGCAAAGACAGAGGGTGAGTTTGTTGAAATTAATCTCTTCACATCCTATGAGGGAAACTAATTGGTTTACCAGGAGAGCGCTCTGACCACTCATAGGTAGGAATTCCAAGACCTCCATGTTCACTCAACCAAGTAAGCTTCATTGCACTGTTCTCCCATTATCACCATTGTTAACATATTCTTAATATTATTATAACCTTATCCGTTCGTTTTAACTTTTCATACTATAACTAACTTCTAACATTCATTTTGAGAGAAACAAGTTTTGTCAGGAAAGACGGGGAGGTTAATGATTCAGTTAGCACTCCCATCTTTCCCATCTTCAACTTCCTCACCCCTGCCCCATCCCTCCCCTCTCCCATACCTCCCGCTCCCCTTCCCCCACACCTGCTGGAGAATTGACCTTGGAGACAGCTTGAAACAGCACAGGTTGGGATTGGCCACTGACTGGTTAGTCACACCCATGTTGCAGAAAGCCATTGAAAGCTAAGCGGAAGTCTTACCCTGTGAGCTGACAACAAGTGGGGGGAAAAAACAGTAAGGAAAGTTACAATTTGGATGAAAAAAAGAGGGGCTGGAGTTGTAAATTCAAAACCTGCAGTGCTGTGTGAGGAATCGATGTGGAGAATTTGAGCAGTGAGGTGAGGAGAGGAGACACCCTGTGAGTGCCCGCTTGGTAGGGTCCATGAGGATATCGCTTGAAGCAACAAGCAGATAACTATGACTGGAGCAGTAAAGGTCAGACTGTAAGGCTTTTTTCAGTGAGGAGCTATATCATGACTGTCTGACTGGTCAGGTACCACAAGGAGAGTGCTCAAAAGGAGGAACCAACCCAACTCAGTAATGCTTTCAAAGATCTCAGCTCTTCCCTCATCAAACTGCCATTGAGCTGCTCAGAGAAGCACATGTGGTGGTCGAAACTCCTCATCTGAAATTCAAATACTCTGACCCTAGCCATGTGGCTTGCCATATTTTTTCTTTCTATCTTTAACCTATTATCACCCTCCATTACTGACCTTTTGTTTTGTCTGTCTGTTTTAAATACCAGCTTGGGGGAAAGAGGGACTTTTGGTCTAACAGTCCAGGTAGTTAGTATGAAGCTTTAAGAGTTTGTATCATTGCCATTCCTAGAATTTCTTGAGTATTTTTCCTCAGGAATAAATAGTTTATCCTGTTTTACATAACACAAATAGGGGTCAGAAATCTTCGTGATAAGCATAGCTCAGGCAGAGTAAATTGGAGTCCGGAGAAGGACTCCTGAGCTTGTTTACTTGACCTTTTCCTTTTTTTCTCTCTTGCTCTTTTTGTGTTTCTTTTCTTTTTCTTTTCATCTCCCATCCTCTGGTGGCATCGGTGATGTCAGGGATGAGAGCCAGCACAGGTTCCTGGACTCAGTGTGGACTCACATCCCAGTACTCCCAGCCTCAAAGTGAAGCCCAGTGTGATCTAGTTTGGAAGACTGTTATTCTGAACTCATTTCTCTATTTTTCTAAAGTATTGCTGGATTTTTTATTTCTTCATTTTTCTATTTTTTCCTAAGAATTTACACTAAAGAATCTGTGCCTTGTTAAAGAATGCAGCTGCTTTATTGTACGATGCCCTCAAAGGTAATGTGCATAAAGTCTGAAGCACCCTGCACCTGGGGGATGCTAGAAATACTGAAAAAATCCCATTGCTTGGACTGTAGGACTGACCTCAACATGGGGGAGAGATGAAGAGATGTGATCCTGCACAACTGTATTTGGAACATCAGTGATACACTTGTGGGTTAAGGATTTGGAAATTTTACATAGGTCCTGCAATGGATGCTTGGAATGGGCTAGTCATATAAAAATTACATGCTGCTGTCACTGCGATGATAAGTGGGATGGAATAGCCACACACTCCCTCAGAGCATAAGCTCTGTTCCAGTAGATGGCCTAGTTCTATTATAGTGCCCTGGGACATCTTAGTCTGCACCAGTATTGAGCTTCGGTCGTTTGGAGGAAATGCAATTGACGATGGCACACTTTTAAATCTTACCTGCATCCTGGGCTGAGCCTTCTGTTCCAGCTTCCTCATGTAGAGACTACTCAGGATCTGCAGGAGGGTTGATGTTGTCCCTGCATTTGGTGATGACTTTAAATCAACTCAAGTCATCTGCACAGTCTTTGTACATCTGCGAGTGTTAGTAGCATCTGCTGTTGTTAGAGCAATTCAGGATGGGTGCAATGAACCAGTGTGGGCAATGTCACAAACAAAATACTCTTCTTAGTAATATGATTCCTGAGCAGTTGTATCAAACATAAATGAAACTTTGATAGAGAGCATGATACAGTAGGATTGAAGACCTTGTAGAAGGAGGGTGTGAAATGTTTGAAATGGAACTGTGAGATATTAAAACATGTGTACATGTATGCTCACAAATCTTCTCACACAAGACATGAGACTATTATAACGATGGTAGGAGTACTATTACTTTGCACCCCATCCCTATATCTGCCATGAAAATCAACATTGCATATAAGGACAGTATCTACTGCTCTCACTTACACTTCTGTTTGAGAGGAGAATATCTCTGTATTCTTCCATAGCTGTGAAATCTTCACAATGTGTTTGCGAAGTGAAGAACATGGTTGACACTTTTAAGATCATCCGCAATCACTTCTGCTCCACAAAGCTTAATTGAATTAATTTGCCATGATCTATAGAATTGCTGTTATTGCACGTAACCAAGATTTGGAACATATGTTTTTGATCAATGTGTGAGCAAAGGAACTTAATGCCAAATATGTTTCATCATTGATTCAATGGATGCCTGATTGATCCAAATACCCCTTAAAGAGTTTCACATCACCCACAAGTACACCCACACTTGCAGACAAAGCAAAACAAATCTGCCTGCTGTGATGTGCTGGTAGGAATCTTCCATCCATTGTGCACAGCTGACATTTGATGGAAGATGAAACATTCTCCAAGTCACACACCTGATGGTGAATATCAGGCTCTGCCAAAAAAATCAAGATTCCATCCCACACTCTTCATTGTACCCTTTTGGAGAGCTGTCCCTATCAATCCTATTAACTTCAAGGCTCCCCACATTTGTGTCCAATTATTTTACATAATGATCACTGTCCTCTAGATCCCCTACCACTAGCTCAATCCCAGCTATGTCCACTGTCACAGTCACCCCATTAAAGTCAGGGTGGTGCTGGTTTACAAATATACCCTCCTGCAGCACCCTGTGTCCTCCCAAGATATAACCCCTCCGTGCCCCAGTACAATGTCTCCAATTCCCACACTTGAGTTTTCCACTTATCTCAATGCAGCCTGAACTGGCCACTGCTAAGCCTTTTGACTTCTATTGTGCAAACCAGGACCTACCTTACTTTGCAACACTCCCCCTCCCACCACACCCAGACTAACTTTTGAGGGTAGCCAAGCTGTCTATCTGATGTCTCTACAACTCCCTGACTTACTTATCTCCAATTCTCAGACTAGTTGGACTGACCATGATCCAGTCACCAAACGGGAGGGACACTGATTCCCCTTACAGTTAATGTTCTCTGTGTATAATTGCAAAGATTTGTTGCATACAATGTTTTGCTACTTGTGCAGTTGTGGCACTATCCACTCTGATTGAAGGTTTGATGCTCTTGAATTTGTTTTAGAAGCTTTGAGACTTCTTCCTTGTAGGATTGAGGAGGCTTTTCTAACTTTATAATTCTTGCTACCTCAAATTCGATGGTCACTTTACTAGCTGTAGAAATGTTAACATATTTGGATACTTTCATATGTGATTGAGGTAATGCAAGGTCAACTTGTTGCTTCCCAGCGATGATCTTGCCTTCTCTTTAAATGTGACTGCAATTCTGTTGTTGCAGCTCCTTGGCAGGTTCTTGCAATACATTTTACTTTAAAAAAATGGATTGATTCTTCTCTTAGGAAATGGTTGTATTTTTAGGAACTTGCATGTCTGAGCTGAAACCTTTCTGAATTTTCAGATTCAAGTAAATAGATGATTTGTATCCTGGATTTCTTCAGTGTACTTGCATGCACAAATTAGCCAGGAATGGAAACATTGAGCAAGAAGTGAAGATTTGGCTTTGGGTGAAATTTGTATCAATAAATAAGCACCATTTTGAAAATTGCTTTCTTCCCTCATTTTAAGGTCAAATTCAGGTTCTGGCTGCAAGGCAAAATGAAGTCTCAGGTCACCTTTTCTAGGGATCTTGTTCTATGTGGAAACGCAGCCAGTCAGTTGTAAACTTTCACTGGGATTGAAGGCTCTGTCTACCAAAAGCTACAGGCCAGTTAGAGGATGGAATCTCTATTCAACAGCAATACCACTCAAAGGCAGATGTTGCTGCTGTGGTGCCAGCCCAAAGCCTCTGACCATTGCTAGGAGTGATTGCATGAGGTGGACTCACACGATGATCATCATGGAAGAAGGGCAGTGGCAAAAGCAAAGGGAGTCATAGAGATGTATAGCACAGAAACAGACCCTTCGGTCCAACTAGTCCATAATGCACAGATATCCCAACCTAATCGAGTCCCACTTGCCAGCACCTGGCTCATATCCCTCCAAACCCTTCCTATTCATATACCCATCCAAGTGCCTTTTAAATGTTGCAATTGTACCAGCCTCCAAATCTTCCTCTGGTAGCTCATTCCATACATGCACCACCCTCTGCGTGAAAACATCTTTCCTTAGGTTTCTTTTATATCTTTCCCCCTCACTCTAAACCTATGCCCTCTAGTTTTGGACTCCCCCACCCCAGGGAAAAGACCTTGTCTATTTATCCTATCCATGTCCTTTATGATTTTATAAACTTCTATAAGGTCACCCCTCAGCCTCCGATGTTCCCTCATTACTGATGATAGTTGCTTGAACAGGTACCAAGTGCCCTTGGAAGGAAACCATACTCCCATGAGAGCCTGCAAGATTTCTGTGATGATACTGTGGCTTTAAGAGGTATGCTTGATCTTTTATAGCGAGATTGTGGATAGGTGATGCACAGTCAAACAGAAGATAAACAACTCATGAAACCTTGGGTTCTTTTAAGTTGGAACAATAGAAGCAGCCTGAAGGGGTGTGGTCAAGCTCCCACAGAACCAGAATTTTTAGATTTAGCATTCAGCTGAAGTTTGTTGGGTTGTGAATAGCTGCCACATCTCTCTTTGCTACAGCTGAAAGCTGGAGGTCTCTCTCTCTCTCCCTCTCTCTCTCTCAGAATTGCCTTTTGATGTTATTTTGTCCTGAATTGGAGAAGATAGAAGACAGAGGGTGATGGTGGAGGGTTGTTTTTCAGACTGGAGGCCTGTGACCAGTGGAGTGTCACAAGGATTGGTGCTAGGTCCACTACTTTTCATCATTTATACAAATCATTTGGATGTGAGCATAAGAGATATAGTTAGTAAGTTTGCTGATGGCACCAAAATTAGAGGTGTAGTGGAGACCAAAGAAGTTTACCTCAGATTACAATGGGACCTTGATCAGATGGGCAAATGAGCTGAGAAGTGGCAGATGGAGTTTAATTTAGATAAATGTGAAGTGCTGCATTTTGGGAAAGCAAATCTTAGCAGGACTTACACACTTAATAGTAAGGTCCCAGGGAGTGTTGCTGAACAAAGGGACCTTGGAGTGCAGGTTCATAGCTCCTTGAAAGTGGAGTCGCAGGTAGATAGGATAGTGAAGAAGGCATTTGGTATGCTTTCCTCTATCGGTCAGAATATTGAGTACAGGAGTTGGGAAGTCATGTTGCAGCTGTACAGGACATTGGTTAGGCCACTGTTGGAATATTGCGTGCAATTCTGGTCTCCTTCCTATCAGAAAGATGTTGTGAAACTTAACAGGGTTCAGAAAAGGTTTATAAGGATGTTACCAGGGTTGGAGGATTTGAGCTATAGGGAGAGGTTGAATAAGCTAGGGCTGTTTTCCCTGGAGCTTCAGATGCTGGGGGGGGGTTACCTTATAGAGATTTATAAAATCATGAGGGACATGGATAGGATCAATAGAAAAAGTCTTTTCCCTGGGATCAGGGAGTTCAAAACTAGAGGGCATAGGTTTAGGGTGAGAAGGGAAAGATATAAAAGAGACCTAAGGGGCAACTGTTTCACTCAAAGGGTGGTGCGTGTATGGAAGGAGCTGCCAGAGGATGTGTTGGAGGCTGGTACAATTGTAACATTTAAAAGGCACTGGATGGGTATATGAATAAGAAGGGTTTGGAGGGATATTGGCCAGATGCTGGCAGGTGGGATTAGATTGGGTTGGGACGTCTGGTTGGCACGGATGAGTTGGACTGGAGGGTGTGTTTGCACAGGCTGTAGATTTGCTCGCTGAGCTGTAGGTTTGATATCCAGACGTTTCATTACCTGGCTAGGTAACATCATCAGTGGCGACCTCCAAGTGAAGCAAAGCTTTTGTCTCCTGCTTTCTGTTTATATGTTTGTCCTGGATGGGGTTCCTGGGGTTTGTGGTGATGTCATTTCCTGTTCATTTTCTGAGCGGTTGATAGATGGTATCTAGATCTATGTGTTTGTTTATGGCGTTGTGGTTGGAGTGCCAGGCCTCTCGGAATTCTCTGGCATGTCTTTGCTTAGCCTGTCCCAGGATAGATGTGTTGTCCAAGTCGAAATGCTGTTTTTTTTCATCCGTGTGTAGGGCTACGAGAGAGAGGGTCGTGTCTTTTTGTGGCTAGCTGGTGTTTGTGTATCCTGGTGGCTAACTTCCTTCCTGTTTGTTCTACGTAAGGTGTGTGGCAGTCCTTGCATGGGATTTTGTAGACGACGTTGGTTTTGTCCATGGGTTGTACTGGGTCTTTTAAGTTTGTTAGTTTTTGTTTGAGAGTGTTGGTGGGTTTGTGTGCTACTAGGATTCCGAGGGGTCTTAGTAGTCTGGCTGTAATTTCTGAGACTTCTTTGATGTATGGTAAGGTGGTTAGGGTTTCTGGCTGTGTTTGGTCTGCTTGTCGTGGTTTGTTCCTGAGGAATCTGCGGACTGTATTTTTTGAGTATCCATTCTTCTTGAATACGTTATATAAGTGGCTCTCCTCTGTTTTCTGCAGCTAGTGGACCTGTGCCTCACCACCCACTTCATCTTCAACAACATAATGTACAAACAAACCAACGGCACACCCATGGGATCTCAGCTATCAGGATTCATAGCAGAAGCGGTAATGCAAAGACTAGCACGAACAGCCCTACCAACCATCAAACCAAAAATCTGGGTCCGCTACGTAGATGACACCTTTGTCATCACGAAGCGAAACAAGATAGAAGAGACATTTAACATCATCAACAACACCCTCATAGGCATGAAGTTCACCAAGGAGGAAGAAACCGACAACAAACTCGCATTCCTGGACGTCACAGTCGAAAGAAAGGACAACAGAGAACTACAAACCTGCGTATACAGAAAACCGACAAACACTGACCAAATACTTAACTACACCAGCAACCATCCCAACACACACAAAGAAAGCTGTATCAGAACACTATTCCAATGAGCCACATCACACTGCAGCACAGACAAACTTCAGAAAACAGAGGAGAACCACCTCAACGAGCAAACCTACACCCTAAACCTCAATCTGAGCTACAAACCTTCACAAACCTTGCAAAAAAGGTCTGTTTGTTTGCTGTACATCTCCAAGACTCTATGACTCTATAACTGTATGTGGGAAAATTTACTTTCAGAATTTGCCTTTTGCCAAGAGTGTGTTTATGGGATGTTACTAAATTTGAGTAGTCAATTAGTAATAGTCACTGTATATAATATTCTGATAAGCTTTCCAATAAAGTTGTTATTCTAATTCCTTCTTTCTTTTGTTGTGTTTTAGCAGTAATGGATGAATAAGGTATGGTTAGCTTTAAATCAGGTAGTTTGACAAATTGAATTGCATCTGGAAAGCAACACCTTACATTTACCTTTAAAATAAGGAGAAATTAGGGTCTAGACTACTTTCTGAAATTTTGAAGGGGTTTGGTTTGGTCCACAACACTTCCCCACATGGAGAGTTCCCATCTGTCGCTTGATTAATTGGAAGAATGCTGAAATGTGGCCTTTAATTGGACACCAATTTCTCATTTTCCAGGTCTCACTTGGCAGTGGTCAGGAAGGCTGGCCAGAGCTGTTGCCATTAGAGACTATGGAGTAAAAACTTGACACACTCTGCAGTTGCCATTGTCCCAGCTGATTAAATGCCTTTTGCCACCAAACTCATCACAGGGAAGGAGATTCCACTTTATTCTCCCACATTCTCACTACACCACACATTCCTTGATCTGTCTTCTCTTCTGAACCATATTACTTTGCCTTGATGAGTAAGTTGCTCCTATAATTCTGTTACGTTTTGTGGAAAAAATCCTGCCTGGCTCTTCTCTTCAGATTCCTAACCTTTCATTTTTAGCTGGCGTCCCCTGGTGTTTGATGTATTTACCATCATGAACAATTTGTCTGGATCAGCATTGTCAATTCCCTTCATAATCTTGAATCCTTCAAATAGGTCACCTTGAAGTGTCCTCTTTTTAAGAGAGAAACCTAACTTTCTTTGTTCCTTCATAACTTGTTCTTCTGACATTTGAAATCGTTCTGGCTTTCAAGGACAATAAAATGCATATTGAGAACATTCTGTAATGACTAGAAATAACTTGTTACGTTTTTGCACCCCTTAGGGGTTAGAAGATTCGATAAATTAGTCTCTGGGCTCGCTGAATCTTAGTGTACAGCTCTCACAGTGTGGCCTAAGACAAAACCTAACCTTATTTATTGTGAGCATAAAGCAACATAAGCATGCCTACAATACACTATAATTGTCTCAAAATTACCAAAATGAATTCTGTTTTCTAAAATAAACCATTGCACACTTCTATAGATTCTGCATACTTGAAAATTATTTCATCAACTGGAAATTTGTTCTATTTTTATCGGTTAAATAAAGTGATGGTGCTGAGAGGTAATGTAGGAGTAACAGGGGGTGTTGGTGGGGGGAAAGGTCCGGAACATCTCCTATCAGCCACTGTAAGTTGGCAGAAATTCCAGAGGCATTTTTCAAGCCTTTCCAGGACTTTCGCACAAACCTTACAGCAAATAAGCAAGAGAACTCCAATGTAATTCCACCCCCTGAGCTAGGTTCAATTTCTCAACTACCAGTAAGTTCTTCCCAAGGAATTATCCATTTCTGCTGAAAGGAAAGACATCAGGTACACACCCAAACAAGTGCAAGAATTTCATATTTCTAATGATCACAATAGTTGATATTTTAAGATCAAAGGGTGTAGTTTGTTGAACAAGGCAACTCTGGGGTTTCATAAACATATGACTTTGAAGGTGCCGATTTATATTAATATTATAGTTTACAAGGCATATGGCATCTGATGTTTCATAAAGAGAGATGCTGAGTTCAAACATGGGATGGTATGCTGGACCTTTTTAAAGCTCTGGTTAGGCCACAGTTAGAATATTGATTCAAACTCTAGCCAACATGCTTCAAGAAGGCTGGGAAAGTTTTTCCGATAGTACAGATGAGATTAACCAGAGTAGTTCCTGAGGTGAGGTAGTTTAACTCCAAACTCAGTGTGTCGAACTTGAGTTGTTCTCCAGGGAACAAAGGCAATTGAAAGGAGATTTGACAATGGGTCATAAGATTTCAACAGGTTTTGATAAGATATACAGAGAAAAGCTACATCTGGTAGCTAATATTCAAGGATTAGAGTCCCATCAAGATGTAGCATGGTGGCTCAGCGGATAACACAGCTGCCTCACAGTGCCAGGAACACAGGTTCAATTCCACACATGGGCAATTGTTGTGAAGTTTACACATTGTCTCTGTGTCTGGGTGCTCTAGTTTCGTCCTCCTGTCAAAGATACACAGGCTAGGTGGATCGGCTATGCTAAATTGCCCATAGTGTGCAGGTTAGGTGAATTAGCCATGGAAATGATTGGTTACAGGGATAGGGTAGGTTTTAGTGAGATGCTCTTTGGAGGGTCAGTGTGGACTTGTTGGGCCAAATGGCAAGCTTCCACACTATTGGGATCCCATGATTTTAAGATATTAGGCAATAGATATAATAGAGGCTGGGAAGAAGAACACATTCATGCAGCAAGAGTTAATGACCTGAAACTCACAGGAAAAATGTATTTAATAATTTCAAAAGAAAGCTAGATAGGAACAAGAGGGAAGTAAACCTGCTGGACTACAGGAATTGAATAGGGAAGTGATTGGATTGCTGTAAAGAGAGCTGGCATGGATATGATAGGACAAAGGGCCTCTTTCTCCATTGTAATGAGGATATGACTCTCGGACTGTGTGCTTTTTATTCCAATTAAATAGCCTTATGTGTGATTATTTTAGCTTTTAAAGATATTACTCTGCTCAGTGAGCCACATGCTTTGATAGTTGAAAATTTGAAAACAATAAACTTCAGAAGCAGCTTCACTGGTGTCATTTGTTTGCTAAAAATCAGAGAGAAATATCGTCCATTGTGATCTATCAGATCACATGCTACACCACCTTGTGAGAATAATCATACAACTGGACAGGTGCCCATATAAATAATCACTGGTTGATGAAAGTATTGTATTTTTACTAAAATACTCTCACCAGGTTGCCTTTCATACTGGTCTCACACCTTGTTCAAGTGCTTCCACATCACACATTTAAAGCAGTAATGGCCACTCGAATTGACAAATTCCCCATAAAACCAGAAGACCGGGACCTTCTCATGAAGTGCTATTGATTTTTTTCAGTTTCAGGCACAGTTGCCAGAGATACAACACTGTTGTTTAGAACAGAACAATTCTTGGGTTGCAATATCACAGGAGGGATCCTTTTTGAACATAGCTGTCAATGGGTTTAAGTGATAAATAATGTATTTTTGTGATAACTGCCATATTATTTTGTCGGTTTTATTTGGCTCAGCAGCCATGTCATGACAAATATGTTTCTCTGTCACTTACAGGTTCTGTACAACAGTGCTGAACTGCTCACAGCTTTAAATGATGGAACTTATAGTGAGGGTGCAACTTCTGTGAGGTCACTTACTTGGCATCCAAGTTCTCAGATGTGCATATTGGCTTTTAGATATTCTATCCAGCCCCATGCAATAATTTAACACAACAGGACTTTTCGCTGCTGCTGTCTAGAATGTACTGCCTGAAAGGATGGTGTGAGCAAATTCAACAGTTATATTCAAAAGTAAATTGGATAAATGCTTAAAAAAGAAAGGAATATAAGGCTATGTGGGAAGAGCAGGTAAATGGGATTAATTAGATAGCTCTTTCAAAAAGCCAGCAGAGAATTCTCACCTTCCTGTGTTGCATCATTTTATCATTCTAATTTGAACTCATTGAATAAAGGCAAATAGTGTGACTATTCAGAGAATGTAATCTCATATTCTTCCAGTTTTACACTTATCACCAGCTAGCGTGACAAAGTTAAACTTAAGAATTTCCAGTTGGTCCTTCTGGAATACTTATACTAATTTCTCATCTTTTTTTTCTGGTCAGTGGGGAGCTGATGGTGCAGATGGCTCACTTGTAACATTTAATTAGTATTCAAAAAGTGCTGAATTAAAATTTTACATGTAACCAGAAGTAAAATAACTCCCGTATTTCCTCTTATTTCTGCCAACGCCATAAGTTTATTTTGATCTGTTTAAAATTTTAAATGATATTTTTCGTACATATTAGTGTGAATCCAACAGCATATGTCAAATTGTGGGTTGTTTCATAATGATAACAATGTTATATAATGATTGGAGTGTTTATATTCTGATGTCTACTTTTAATGAGTGTACTTTGAGGAAAGTTTTCCAATGGTAAGTTGGAGCTTTGTGAAAATGCATGCTTCCCTTTCAGGCCAGAATGTGTATTTTGCTGAGAGAGTCAGGGCCAGTCACTGACTTGTTGCACATGGAAATTATTTTATGCAAATTGGCTGTCTCTAGTAAACTCATGGTTGTTCCCCATGAGGTTAGTGGAAAACAACAGAAAATTATTGTTCTTCTTTTCTTTAATGCACGTTTAAGATTCATCAAATAGTGATTTGTTGCTATTTGAAATGTGAACCATTCAGATGTTAAAGTGACATAAAATCTACCCATGTGACACTTCAGTAATACCACATTGACAGGCAAAAGACTGATGTGAAGAAATTCAGGCAGGGAATAGTTTTATTACCCACATGCCATCTAAATGCCTATGCTGGGATATTCTGCTAATCTGGTGAATATGTGACAAGATGGCATTATTTCATAGGGAAACTGAAAATTAACTAGTTACTTTACATGTGATCAAGTTAACCAAAGTGACACATTCACGTGTATATAAAGTTATTTTCTTGCAATGGCGCAACCACAAGCCTCCTCCACCACTCAGGTCGACAGCAGTATTAGAATTCGCCAGTCCCAGATGTAGGTCTCGTCAGCTTGCAAACTCACACAGGGGACCGGATGGACCATGCCATGTCAGAAATAAGCCTTAAATGCAGATAAAGTCAGATCTTGTCTCCTAACAGAGCCAGGAAAAAAATACTTGTTGAATGAACATGCCAACCTAGTACCCCAGGAGCTGCTGAGCATTATAAAGCTGCTGCCACTATCCTCTTTCAACATAAGGAACTACAGAACTTGTTTATAGAGCTAGTGTGGTAGAGAAAAAATAAATACTTCCAGGTCTAATTAGAACATTCCTTCATTAGGTAGCTGATGAAGGAGTAGTGTTCCGAAAGCTAGTGCTTCCAAATAAACCTGTTGGACTGTAACCTGCTGTTTTGTGACTTTTAACTTTATCCACCCCAGTCCAACACTGCCTCTTCCACATTCAGTGTTCATAGCCATGGAAAACATTTCTGTTAGTCCAATATTGTCGCAGATTGCCATATTTTTGAGATTAGGAAATTTTATGTTCAGGTTCTGCCTTGAGGCCACTGAGCCCCATGAGATATATTACTGGCTGCAGTTTGACTAGTTCCTTGACAGGTTGGTCCTTAACTTTATTTAGTTTAACTCCTTCCACCATTTTAAGGCAATTTGAGGTTTAGACTTACCTTTCCTAGTGTGAGACTGAATTCTTGATTGTGGATTGTGTATATGTTTTCTATTATTTACTGGTCCCTATATCAGAGAGTTGCTTGTGGCATACCTTTAATCTTAAGTGCTATGCCTCCTGAACCATATAGTTACATTGTTGTCAGCTGTAGACTAATAGCTTAACAATGGCTCATTATCTGATAATATAATGATACACACAGGGTCAAACTTTAAATTTGTGAGTTGACCATTGACATAGCAATCAGTTTGCCATATTGTAAGGTCAGGATTACCTATTTCCCAAAGCAACGTGTTAGGTTTTTTTTTCTATTATTGATAATTGCATTTCATTAATTTTTTTTGTGAATTGCTGTTTGATTTCCTCCTTTCCAGAAACTGTATTCCACTTCTACGTACTTTATGGAAGTGATTTCCTGTGTGATAGTTAAAGCAAATACTTTTAAAAGCTGGGAAATGTCTATGCCTGTGAGGTGTCTGTACTCCACAGTGCTGACAAGAATTGCACTGTTTTCTTATAAGCAACATTTTTGATTTTATGCCTTAAAAGCCAAGTAAACAGTCTTGATCTCCGGTGCTAACTTTATCCCCCTGGGATTCTTCCAGACTTCTGCTTCACTCACCAGCTGAATAGCTTTTTTTCTGGAGTTAGCCCTTCTTTGGGCTCTAATATATCTGACAAAGGGCCATCTGCAATTCACTCAGCAATTCTGTCTCTAACGAAATCTGACTTCAAGTCACCTTGGTCGTTTGGCCCCAAAAATCTGTAGATGTCCTAAACAAAATCAAAAATGGATTTATAAGATTCTGAGATATCTTGACAGGGTAGACATGGTGAAGGTATTTTCTCTGATGGGAGAATCTAGAATTGGGGGTTAAATTTTAGAAATCTGGAGTCATCCTTTTAAACAGAGATGTACAACAGTTTCTTTCACAATGAACTGAAAGTTTTTGGAACTCTGTTCCCAAAAAGTGGAAATACAGTCTTTGAATATGGCAGATGTAGATAGATTTTTGGGAAGCATGGGCATGAAAGATTATCAGGGGTAGGCACAGATGTGGATTTGAGACTGTAGTGAGATTAGCCATGATCTTATTTAATAGCAAAAGAAACTCAAGGAGCCGAGTGGTCTGCATCTGCTCCTTATTCACACGTTTGTATATGTGTGTCTCTTCTAAAAGCTAATGTCTTTTATTAGACATTGCAGTTCAAGAATTGATTAGTTCTGAGAGCAAAATAATTGCCAAAGGCTCTCAGTATTTCAAAGTATCTGTTGCTTCTTTTAGCCCTTCAGAAACAATTACATCATTAGTGTACAAAAGTGTATTAAGTTATTAAACCTTCAATTCAGTATTTATATTGGAAGTTATTCTGCATCTCAGGAATTATTTTATCAAGATGTTCAATAGTTTGTTCTATTTGGCCCATCTCTGAAATGAACTCTTCCTAATTTTTATGATGTTACTGTTATGGACCAGACCAAACCTTTTCAAAATTTATCGACTCAAATTCTTCTTATTCTGAAGGCAAGTATAAGGCATTGTGTTCCAGTTGCAATTAGATTAGTCAAACTACCAGGCTTGAAGCAAGATAGACTTTGTTCTTATACTATATTAAAAATACAAACAAAAGAAAGAAGAATTGGAATAACTTAACTCTACCAGAAAACTTAACATAATAATAGATAATTTAACTACTAAACAGCAATTGTTCTGATATAGTAACATCCCATAAACACATCTTTAGTAAAGGCAAATTCAGTAAAATAGATTGTCTCATGTGAAATTCTCGCAGCAGGAAGAGAGCCATAGCTTTTAGCTGTAACTGGAGGAGGGATAACATGCAGCCTCAAGACCTGAGCAATTACTGAAAGCTAAAACTAAAATCCTGATTCGATGAGAGTTTGACCCCATCCATTCATGCTGCTCCTATTGTTCTAACTTAAAAAACAAACAAAGTTAGCTGGGCTCAGAGCAGACATCTTGGCTCCATGTTTACAACAAACATCTGCTTTCAAAACAAAATGACAGAACAAAACCTTCTTAAAGGCAGATCTCATAATAGTTACTCTTTTAAAAATGATATTATATTCTGTCCTTGTTTAAAATACTTTTACTCTGCAATATAAATATTGTTCTATTGTCCTTTATTGCAGTATTGGAGGATTTTCCCACAAGTTGCAGCTAAAGTGGAAGGTTTGAACCTTTCTAAGGTTTAATGGCAAATTCGTGCCTTCCTTGTAGTATCTTGTAACTGCAATTGGTGACTTTGCATATTGATTCCTGTTTTTATAAGGCTTTACTCATTATTTAAATAAGTGAATCCTGCCTTTATCAAGAAGGTAGGACCTCCCAATCTTTTTACCTTTTCATTTTCCATTGGATCCTGGTGTTGTACTGTCCTTGACCACACCTGACTTCAGTGTCCTGCACTGGACAAAGTTTTGCTCACCACTTTGTGGCTGCTGACCTCTCAAGTGACCTCCAGCATTGACTGCTTAGTTTGTCTTGCACAGCCTTCAATTAGATGTCACACATTGATCACTAGTAGGGTCTGGACCAAGAAATGAGCCCTAGGAATTTGGCAAAATCCAGCTCACTATGTCAGTGAAGGTAAGGGGATTAACATCAGAAATATACAACATGATGATGATAAATTAATTATGCCAACATCTGGTGAGTAAGTAAGGTTTTTGGAAGAGAGCAAACATCATATAGAGGCAATAAATATCAAGCTATAGATTAGGTGGTTCTTGCCTGAAACAGAATTATGCACCATACTTTTGATCGATTAAAGAGTCCTAAACTCAGAATGCATCGCAATAGAAGGTAGACAGCAGAAAAGGGAAAATCAAGTTGCAGCAATTGAAGAGGTTAGCAAGACAAAACCAAAGTTTTGAACATTCACCAGGATGGCAGGAACATTACGGGAGAGGAATCTGCAGCAGTAAAGAGCTCAAAAACAGACCCAGTGTCCAATCACCGATGAGCAAGACCATTAGCTAAAAGGAATGAGGCAGATACAGTAGCAAATATGACAACATTGCCAGAGCTCAGACAAACATGGACTGCAATCTAGTCCTCCTGGAAACACTCCAAGCTATCACAAGGCCTCAGCAGGTCTAGGAATGAGAAAACTGGTAGAAGAGACCAGAAAGACTAGGTCACTATATTACTTATGCACCAACAAGGCTGGTATTCTTGAGAATGCATGTGCTATTGTTTGGTGCATATTTAGTGACCAAGTCAAGAAGATGGTGTTTACCTACAGTAATAGTGCCAAAGCCAAAACGCTCTATCAAAATATGCACACACCTAATTCATGAAAGAAAGCATTGGAATGTGAGTTCTATCCAACGATCTCAGTGGATGAAAGCCTGGCAAACCAAACTGTAGCACTCTTTACTAACCAGTATATTCTGGTAATTACCCTTGGGGGAACAATTCAGATTACTGACTATATTTATACACTCTTTGGATATGATTGTATTAATAGATTATCCTTTGAACTTGTGTTTTCTCTGGAGAATTTTCAGAAAATGATTTCCAACTCATTAGAAGACATTGATGGTGTATTATTCCACATGGACAACATACCAGATCTACAAATATAACATTATCAAAATTTAGAGATGCCGGTGTTGGACTGGGGTGTACAAAGTTAAAAATCACACAACACCAGGTTAGCGTCCACTATCACCTGATGAAGGAGCGTCGCTCCGAAAGCTAGTGTGCTTTCAATTAAATCTGTTGGAATATAACCTGGTGTTGTGTGATTTTTAACATTATCAAAGCAACAACTCATTAGAAGACATTGATGGTGTATTATTCCACATGGACAACATACCAGATCTACAAATATAACATTATCAAAATTTAGAGATGCCGGTGTTGGACTGGGGTGTACAAAGTTAAAAATCACACAACACCAGGTTAGCGTCCACTATCACTGATGAAAGCTAGTGTGCTCCGAAAGCTAGTGTGCTTTCAATTAAATCTGTTGGACTATAACCTGGTGTTGTGTGATTTTTAACATTATCAAAGCAACAGAACAGTCATTAGAGTCATATAGTCTGCAAAATCCATGATTAATTTTCTTATTCAATTTTCAAGCCATTAGAATCACAGTTCATTCTCAAAATATAAAGTTTAAGAATTGTTCCATCACCCAGGAATGTTATAGAATTTCAAAGATTTGGTGAACCAAACAGGCAAGTTTCTTCAAACTTTGACAGAGCTCAATAACCCTATGAAACAACTTTTAAGACAGGGTCAACATTGGTGCTGGAGCTTGCACTATCAAGACACTGTTGAAAAGATTAACTAATTCCAAATCTATCCAGAAATCTTAATACAATAGAAGCTACATTTACAACCTGTAGTCATGACAGATATGTCATGCATAAGACTGTGGGTGATAGTATTCCAAGTGCAGAAAGATCACAGCTGTAGGTTAGTTTACTATACCTCTAGGTCACTAACAGACAGAACAATGCGATGTTGTGATAGAGAAAGAAGTGTTTGCAGGAACTTTGGTATGTGAAAACCTTTCAGGTTTTGTATTGGGATTACCATTCAAAATTAATGCAGACTGGAAACCATTTACCACACTTCTGAACATTAAAGAAATTGCTAAAATGCCAACCAGATTTCAATGGTTCAGATTGAGAGTCATGAATTCAGCTGCCAAATATCTACAATTAAAGTACCAAACAAAAGTACTAAATACTCTCAAGCATATCTTCAACTGGAGCTGAACAGAAGGACTGAGATTTCATCAAGGAGTTTGAAGCCTCCAAATCTTCAATCATTCAAAACTTAGCAATGTCTGAAAGAAAGCTGTGAGTTATAAGATGAGCCCAAGAATATGATGAAAAATGTTTTCAATCCAGAAATATTGTCTGGAGCAAAAGCAAGGATATGTATCCATCAATCTGATATGATGCCAACATTTTGAGGCTCCTCACTGCCATTAATAATTTAATTGCCTTTAACAAGAGATTAGTTATTTTGACAGCATTTGGCTTGGTGCTCTTCAAATTTGGAGATTACAATGAATTATGTGAGGATACAGCAATCAGTCTGGTGATTAGGGAGCACCTGCTATAGAAGAAGTGATTACTAACTACGTTCCTAAAATAGCCAGATCAAAAATAATTGCTTTTACCTTTTTTTGGTTTCTATTAAGGCCATCAGCATTTCTGGCAATGTATTTATTTGTGGTCAAAGGATAACCTTCCTTCTGGTTATTAATTAATGTTCAAGATGGATTGAAGTTAGCAGCAGATATAGTTTTCTGAAGCTTCAAAAGAATTTATTGAATAGTTGGGATCCTGGGTATTATATTGTCAAACAATGAACTATAATTTATAAATGCGCAATTTTAAAATATAGCATCTGACTAGGACTTCATTCATATTACAAGTTTATCTTGCTGTCCTCAAGTAAATGAAGAAGTGAAGAAAGGGATGTAAACAATGAAACCTTATTGAAGAAGAATGAAGATCACAATATTTGTCTCTTGAGATATTGATCTTCATTATTAGAGAGCAGGTTATCACCTTCAGAATTACCGATAGTTGGGCGATTGAGAACACAAAAGAACAAAATAAAGAGGAAAGAGACGACAAGATTCGAATGTCAATAATAGGCACAGCACATATGAGTTACCAGAGCTTGATGAGACTGTTTGGACTGGTTAGACTGTTTGAATAAGAGATCAATAGAAAGAAGGTGCAATTATTGAGATAAAAAACAGTGATGAATATGTTGAGACAGAACATGGTTTAACAAGGAAAATTCATAATGCACGAATATGATTAAAGAGAAGGAGCAGATAAAACTTGAACATAATCCTCCTTAGAAGAAAGATTTATACGAGCTCTACAGCCACCCAGAAGAAGAAACCTCATGCCAGTAGACAAGGGAGTACCGAACATCCTCAAAGTCAAAATGAGATCAGAACTAGACCAGGACTAAACGATTTTCAGCAGCATCAGTAACCAGAGGCCATAGATTTAAGCTGAAAGATGAAAGAAACAGAGGCAACATTTTTTTTAAATGCACCAGTTTAATGTGACCTGGAATACATGACCTGAGAATGTGGCCAGGCAGATTCAATAGCAGCTTGCAAAAGGGAACTGGGGAATTATTAGCAGAGAGAAACATTACATGAGAAAGAGTAATGGAATTGGCTTCATTACGCCATTCTTTCAAAAAACGATAAAGGCACAAAAGTGCTCTTTCTGTATCATCCTATGACTCAATGCTAATATATAAAATAGATCAGCAAATGGCAGACAGAAATGATTTACTCTGCACCAGAAGTAGACTGAAACCATTATTATGGTATTGTTGGCATCAGTAATGTTTTATGCATTATTGATAATATTGATATCCATAAATCTGAAAAAATGAGAAGTTGAAAATAGTGCTGGGAAGTTTAAAGTTTTTCTTCATTGGCTGTCTAAAAATGATCATTATATAAGACTTTGCATAAAGTTGCTAATTCTTCTGGGCTTATTTTATACTTTGACTGTTTGGTGGTTGCAGGAGAGCATATGGATGAAATACATTAATGCATGACTGGTGTAGGCTGTGATTAAAGTGTAATTGAGGGATGAAGCAATTTCGTTTTATCAGAGTATTTTGTTTGGGCTTAAGGAGTAATTGTCCTGCTTACATTAACTCATTAACTGGCCTTGTTAGATAGGAATACATTTTTCCCCCGACTTCATGTGAGTAGGTGCTTTTGTATTTTCCCCTCTCCTGTGCACTTCCTTTAGTCCATTATCAATTCCTGGGTTTTTACCCCATTAAAACTGACTGCATTAATTCCAATGATTTTGGAGTAACTTGTTTTGTGAATGTTTTGTCTATGAACCCCATAGTTATATATTGCAAGTTGTTCAAATAGACCTACTTCAAACTCTTTATATAAACATGTATAAGAGTGAAGGGAGCTGTATTGTTCTATGTTCTATGTTCTATGAAATAGCAGAATGCAAGGCTGAAATGAACATATAAACATGAAGTATCAAGTGACATTCTCGTGGCCAGACACAGATAGGTTTGATTGTTGTCACATTTATTCTTTTACTCATATATATTTCCTCTCTCATTCCAGTGGCTTGAATTAAGATGTCTATTGATTTGCAAATAAAAGAAAGATTTATTGTACAGCATTTTCAGTCACAGCTATTTTTCAGTGCTTTTTAACACTGAGACAGATGGAAATGGTCTGTCTCTAAGAAGTATGCTTTACAGTGTTATTTTGATTCCTTTTCCAGTTCAATGTTTGAAGGTAGGTTCTTGGTGATTTTTCACTAACCATGGGAAAATTCTATGTTGTTTTTTTTCACAATAGGTAAAGCAAGAAGGAAGGCCCAGGTCTATCTCAGCCAGAGGAGGTATTGAAAATTGCCCTGTTGGCAGATCCACACATTAGTCATCCAACCACCCATGTAATCAGTCCTTTTTTACTTCACAGATTAATGCAAATACAAAAGGACAAGTTTTTAAAAAATTCTTATAGTTCATACAACTCAACAATTGAAGAGATGAGTTAGTATGTGGCTGTGACTTTCATTACTTTAATGCATATGTATTGGGTAATGACATTTGATTAAGGTCACAGATAACCACAAAACAATAGCCCTTGAATATTGATTAGGATCATATTGATGATTATGTCACACAGCAATGGGGTTAACTTATTTTTAATTTGAAATTAATGTGTCACTAATTTCTTAATCTAGCATTCAACAGACAACATAACTGTACTTACATCCAGAAGAATTGAAAAGGATACATAAAAATAATGTGCAAAAGATTTTTGAGCCACTTTACTACACACATAACTAATCTGCTGACCAAGAAAAAAGTCACCTATGAGCTGTCTCCAGTGCAAAGTAATTTCAAGGCTTCTTATCTGTTAAATTATGTAATTGAAATGTCATTCATTCCTCTGATCATGGCTTTAACTGAAATATCTTAGGGAACTGTGCAAATTGCAAATAAAGTACTAATTCACATTTGAGCAGTCTTTCAGTTCATTTGTTAAAAATGTAGCAAATTGCAGTGATTGGGCAAAAGGTACTTTATCACAAAATGATAGAATGGTCACAGTTCTGAAAGCAGCCATTTGGTCAATCATGAATGTGCTACCTATTGGTGAGAACCACTCACCGAGTCCTTCGTTTCCACTTTTTCTCAATAGCAATGTAAATATTTTCTCTTCAGATAATAGCCTAATTTTCTTTTTGAAATCAGTATTTTGAGAGTATAACACTGTCAAAGAATTAATATTGTGAAATATGTTAAGCACCACACACTAAGAAGTTGGCATATACACTAGTGGGCAAAACATCTTATGTTCATGAAAGAGGGAGAGCTAATATCCAGGTTCTCCTTACAGTGTTTGTAACCAAAGCTTTAATTTTCTGCTGACCTGACTGTCATTACGTTAGTGCAGAAATGCCCTTCGTAGCACACTGCAAAGGAATAAGACCAGGAAATTTAATTTTCTGATGGGCAATTCTTCAAAGACTGGACCCTCTGAGAATTTCCATTTCCATCTGGGACTTCTGAGGATTCCAATGAAATTAAGCAAAATTGTTACCCAGGAAATATTTGACCATTGAATATGTTGATTGAATTTACTGAGAACTACCAGCCCCGTCAGATTGCTACTCCAGTGCTTTCTTTTATGAAGAAGGCAGCTCCATATTTCTGAGAGAAAATTTTGATCAGTGTTCCCACAAAGAAGTGGAGCTGAACTTCTATTCTGACAGCTCCTTCACTTTGCAGAACTGTCAGAGGTAGGTGACCCATGTCCTCTTTTCACAACAGTCAGCTGCCGTATTCTGATATTTAAAGTTCCTGACAGCAATTTTGACAGCTGCTGTCAAATTATCAAAGTACATAAGTCAAATGTGATAGTAGAGTGATAGGATGGTAGGGTGCCACCATGGATAGAGAAAATCCAACATGTAAAGCCATACAGAGTAGTAGAACTTGTTACTATTATAACACAAATGTTTTCTAAGTAAGGCAAGTAAATAATTATACCAGGAAGATACTAGGAGGAATGGAAACACTGGTGCCAGAGAGATTTTCTTTCCCGAATAGACCAAATAGAACACAGAGCTGCATATAATAAAGAAAACAATGCAAAAGATGTAGAGTAGCTTCTAAATGAGATAGTAAACCAGAAGCTGATCAAATAAATATACTTTTATATATACAACTGACAGGATAGATGATGATATCAGCATTGATAACATATCAGTACTGAAAACACGGGACAATTATTTTAATCTGAGAACAAATAACCTTCTTAAAAGAAAAAAAAGAACAGCATTCAGGACAATCCATAAATAATTTCATTGATGATCTCTTCAGATTACTGGAGAAATGTGGCTGTAGTGATTTAAGATCTGAATTTGTAAAAGACTGATTTGTTTCAATTGCTGATGAGTCTTTCTCAGATTTATAATGGTCTAATGAAAACTTTAGTACGGAGAGTAAAAAAAACAGACTATGAGTACAGCAAAAGTCTAGACGCAGAACAATCCAAAGATCAATCAGAAGGGGAGAAGATCAATCTTGGTGTAGGAGATCAGCTGAATCCATTCAGTTTTTAAGTTGCAAAATTGCAAAAGACCCATGTGACAAATCAATACAGTGAGTAGGACAGACATCAAGTAGTAAAATCCACCATCAGTGCTGTAAAGCTTCGTAGGAACAGGCAGTATCTAGATATTAAAAGTGAATGTTTTATTTGTAACACAACAGGTCACTTTCAGAAAATGTATCCAGGTAGAGCACAATCGTAGAAAACAAGCAGTCTAATAGCTACCCACTAGGTAAAAACAATGACTGCAGATGCTGGAAACCAGATTCTGGATTAGTGGTGCTGGAAGAGCACAGCGGTTCAGGCAGTATCCAAGGAGCAGCGAAATTGACGTTTCGGGCAATGCTCCTCGAATGCTGCCTGAACTGCTGTGCTCTTCCAGCACCACTAATCCAGAACCTAATAGCTACCCACACAAAGAGATTGATGAGACAAAATAATCTACAATAGCAGAAAAACCTAATATATTTATAAAGAAAATAAGTCATCCAGAATGAGCTTTTTGGCAAAAGGATATTTGTGTCAATGGAGATCTCATGAATTTCAAGTTAAACTGGGAACAGATATCGCTTTCTGATCAGGTAGTGAATCATGTTTGAAGGAACAATATTTACAAACAACCAAAGTGCAACTACCTGATCCAGGAAGTATAAGACTTAAAATTAAAGATAAGCTAAAAGCAATTTTGCGTCATAAGGGACAGGCACTTCACAAAAAAATTCTAACACTTGGATATAAATGTGTGTATATCCCATTGAGCTAACTAACATTTTTTTATTGATGTAACACAAGACAACTTGGTGAATAAGCAGTAAGAACAGATTCAGAATTTTAGATGCTAAAGTCACTCTGAAGAGACAAGTTCAAACAGAAAACATTACTTCCACATATTCCCATGAAGAATCCTTGGTAAACGTGACAGAGATCATGCCAAGCAAGATGATCTTAAATAACAAAACTGAAAAAGGAAAACATTGGTAATAATGCAATAATTAATGAAAATTAGAGTTACACACTTCAGCACAGTTTTATTGGCAGATTGCAAATAGAAATCTGCTCACACAGATTGAAGATGAGGGTTATAGAACTCCAACGAAGGCACCACTGAGACGGGACAACCAATGTCCAAATATCCAGGATACTAGAAAGAAGGAAATGCATCTTTCAATAGGGCAGCCATCATAGGAAGGAAATCCAAGTGACTGTTCTTTTGGACCTTGCTCCGTCAAGAAAAGAATTAAAGTCAGCAGACCTCACTTAGACAACAATCAGATTTCAAAGTCCAAATGCAACATGTTCTGAATAAATAGTGAAATTTCCACAATACTTGGACTTGTGAAATCAGAGAATTTTGGTGAGAAGTGATATATATTATAATGTACACAGATGCAACATGTGAATTAAAGAAAAAATGCTTAGGAGGAGATATTATATATGGGTATAATTGGCTGGAATAGTTAATACTGAGAAATGCCTTAAACACCAAACATTATAATGATTGTAATTATATACAAAACAATTTAGAATCTCAAACCAGTCAGACCCAACATCCAGGTCCATCTCAGAGTCTACATTCTGTCAATGTAACCTATAACTAATCTCGAACTACTTCTTGCTCAATACAAGTGCCTGTTCTAGTAAGACTGATAAGTGATTTTTCTCTACTAAATTAGACCAAGAAGGCATGTAAAGCCCTTCACCTAAAGAGGACGATGGTAGCAAAAGTATCATATAGTGAGATTCAGACCTGGCTTGACTTTACATATAAGAAAGTCCACAACTGAGTCGCCTCCCTCATGTTTTGAGGCAGACCATTCCATATCTCAACTATTGAATGCATTTCATGTTGTCATTGCTCCTTTTATCAATCAACTTGAAATTTGTTCTCAACCCTTCCAGCAATTAGAGCACTTTCTTCCTGCCATCCTATCCAAGTCCATGATTTTGAATAAGTCAAACCTCTTTTCCCTGAGGAAAGCACCTCTAGTTTCTCTAATCTATAAATGTAACTAGGTTCCTCATACCCTCCTCCCTTTACTAAAGTAAGGTATCCAGAAATGGGCAAAACACTCCTGCTGAGCCCAAATTTGTGGCTCCAGCATGTACACTGTGACACTCTACTAGTTACAGTTGATTTCCCTGAAATGAACATGTTGCAACCCCAAGTGCCTCAGTGGATTGTTCACATCCTCCTCCGCTAGATATATATGTTCCTTTTCATCTCTGAGAGAAACAAGGCTAGTCAGGCACCACAGCATCTTTCCCTCTGAATCAAAGCACCCAGCAATGACTTTTGGAGAGGTAGTATGGATGGGAGTGGTTGGAAGGTTTAAATAGAATTTTTAAAATCTAACTTACAGAGTTTTTGATGAGATCAGACACAGGGCTGATCAGAGCAATGTTTCTGATGTAGAGTACATGAACTTTTGAAAGGCAATTAATTCCATGCCACTCAACACACTTATAAGCAGTTAGAACTTATGGAATAAAAGGGATTCAAGCAACTTGGATACAAAACTGGGTGAATGGTGGAAAACAAGACTGATGGTTAATGAATATTTTTCAGGCTGGTGGAAGATTTATAATGGAGTTCCCCATAGTTTTATGTTAGAACGCTTGCTTTTCCTGATATTAGTTAATGATTTAGACCTTGGGTAGAGGACACAATTTCTCAAAGCTTTGATAATTCAAACTTTGTAAGAATTGTAAACTTTAAAAGGACATAGACAGGCTGATAGATTTTGCAGATAGGTGGCAATTGAGGTTCAATATAAAGAAGTGTGTGGTGATTTATTTTGAAAAAAAAACCATTAAGAGATAATATAAAATTTAAAAAAAAACTTTAAAGATGGTGGAGGAGCAGAGGGAGCTGTATGTACAAATGCATAAATGTTCAAAAATGAGACAGGTTGTGAGAGGCATTAATAAAGCTTACGGTCCTAGGCTTTATTATTAGGGATGTAGAGTACAACAAGAGAGATGTTAGGTTGAACTTATATAAATCACCAGTTTGGCCTCAGCTGGGATATTGTGCCCTATTCTGGCTCCCAAACTTTAGGAAGAATGTGAAGACTTATAGGTGTAGAGTGTCGAAGTACAATAAAAGGTTTATGTGAATGGTTCGAGGAATGAAGATTTTCAGTTATAATTTTAAAACATCTTCCTGAATTATTGGCTAATTTTCTTTTTTTTCTATTCACTCGTGGCATGTTTCCATCGCTGTCAGGCCGGCATTTGTTGCTAAGTGGGCAGTTACAAGTCAGCAACTTTGCTGTGGGTCTGGAGTCACGTGTCTGCCAGACCAGGTAAGAGTGGAAGATTTCCATTCCTAAAGAACAGTAGTAAACCAAATGTTTTGTTTTTAATAATCACCTGCGGTTGCACAGTCCAATTCACATTTGCTTTTTTTATCTCTCTAGAATTTTTATGAAATCATATTCAATATCTGCCAAAGTTGAATTCAAACCCAAGTCCTCAGGACATTAGCTCAGAGGTCTGCATTACTAGTCCAGTGACATTACCACTGTGTCACAAGGTCCCCCTCTTCCTTGGTTTTCAGTTTTAGTAAACTAAATATTAACCTTAAAATCTTCTAAAATGTGTCCATTAGTGCCTTTGTATTGAGAAAACAGGCTTAATTTGAAGAGGCACTGGAAAGGACTGTGAACACAGACAATTGGCAAAAAACCTGCTATACTCATTAAGCTGATGTGTGATGTGTTTTGTGGCTAGGTCAGCTTAATGGTTTTAAAACATTGTTAAATATTATGCAAAATTACATACTCGATAAAACTTATATTTAAAACTCCCTGTTCTTTTACACTTGTTTGGCAGATTTTAGGTGAATTCTTCTTTGAAAAACAGCACAACCTCGTAGAAACTCTAGGACAGGATATGTATTTCTCTCTTCTGTTGAGGTATGTTGACTACAAATGTTAGCTACTAGTTTGATATTTCCAGAGCTTCAGTAGATTAAATTTTAAGCCAATGAGGGGTTAAGTATATGGTACTGTGTCAGCAGTGCACATTACTGAAACCAAAGCCGGAAAGATTTTGTGATGCTATATGTGGGAATGTAAAACCATACAGTGACACCCCTCTATTTGCATAATTGGCTTTGAAGAACAGAATTCTAAGAGACCAAATCATTTCCTATTCATTAATACATAACCCTTAATTATCATGTTTTTTCCAGATTTCAATTCCACAACTAACCTGCACTCAATTTTCCTGAATGCAACTTGTAGGTATATTTTAACATGTTCACACCTTACTCAAGACTATTTATAACATAAACAATAGGTTTTTGATTGCATTATCATGTGAACAGAATGTTATTTAGCCCCTTAATTACAATACTTAAGACTATGAATATCATCCATTAGTGCAATAAACTAGTTGAAAAAATTACCTTTGACCTATTTGCCATAATTCTCTGATGGCTTTTATAACCAATACTTTCATTTGCTATTCACTGCACTAGAGATGCATTGGAGCTGATACAGCAGACTTGAAAACAAACTATTATCATTTTACTTCTCTGACATAGAAGAATTGTTTCGTTTTTATTATAATTGCAGGTTTGTTGATGACTTGGCTCTTATTATATTAGCTCATTCAATCATCTGAATTTTTGGGAAGTGATGAGCGAATGTCGGAAGCCGTTCAGTATATTTTCGCATTTTTAATGGAATTCTGCAATGGAACATGTGGTTATTAGAATTTGGAGACAATTGGGAGAGGAGCAATCTAAGAATCTGTGAAAAGATCTGCAGACAGTTGAGTAAATGCAGCCCATTATAATTTCATGTCTTGGATTGCATTCAATATGCAGGCTAAGCACAAGGTACAATCCTACTTCAGTTTTTAAAGATCTAATCTTTGAATGAAATTTGAAGGGATTGAATTTTGAAACAAGCAAAGGTAAAATGTGACAATGAATTCTTTACAGGCAAAGCCGTGTGACAGTTCAATAATGCGTCACTTGATGTGTTGCTGGGATTAGTGGTGTTACAATGTATTTTTATATTTGTTCAAATTTGCAGAGGAACTGAGTTGACAATTCTAGAACATGTTATCGTGTATGCTAGAAAGAAAATACTTCCAAATGAGGGGTTGAGCATGAAAGTAATAGTCATGAGCCATGAATAAAATTAGACCACGAATGTACATTGAGATGATGCTGTTGGACCAATGTATCATGAGAAGTCTTGCTGAAGGAAGATCGGTCCTGGTCAAATTGGTTGAATCAGCCTGCTGTCAGCCTAATTTGACTAACTAAAGGCAATTGTGTGTTTTAAATTATTAATGATTTTGGGTTTTTAGCAATAAGGCCTGTTATATTTGTGGTGAACTTTGTGATTCTCAGTCTCTTGGTCATTGAAAATTGGTAAGCATCAGTCAGAAGATGTAGTAGGTTGCTCAGAGGTAAAAGAGTAAATCTGGCGCTAAGATCATGAAGGATTTACTCAACAAAAATATACTGTAGTAGGGACAATCAAGGTGGTACAGATTTGCATCAAGAAGTAACCAGGAGTGAAAACTCAGCAAAGAAACAATGGCATACATAATGAACTCACTCACAAAGTTGCAGTTAATGAAAATCATGGGCTTTATAGTTTACCTGTCCCGGTTCAGGAGAGAAGAATGCGGCAATTGGAGTCAGAAAAGGCAGAACTGCAATGGAAGGCCACTGATAGGGAAGCAATAATAAAGCACCTTACAGGGCAAGTAGGAGAGAGTGAAATGGAGTAACAATGAGAAACATCAGTGTACTTAATGTTTCAGATAGTGAAAGAACAAAATTATATCCATTTGTTAGAAGAATGCATATGTGCTGAGAAGAGAATAGAAAGGTCTGAGAGGGAAGTAGGTTATGTGAAAACGTTATTTAGGGTTTTGTGAAACAATTTACATGAGGGCATAAGATCGTCGCATTGTGAAGCCCAAATAGAGAAACTGAAACAACAACTGAACATGACAAGGGCGCGCTTACCTGATGGGGCCAGGAGCTGTGAGTGCCCGTGATATAATCAGAATTTTCCAAATTAAATGTCTAATTCAATGGCAAAACTAGTCCAGAATCTTTTTTAAAAATGGAAAGAAGTATGGAATTAAGAAAGAGAAAGAGAAAGGGATGAAAGAAAAAAGTTAAAAATTTAATTTTTCAAAACAACTCAAACATTAATTAAAATCTGAATGAATTAGTCTCTGCACTTTATAAAATTACATTTTCTGCGACAGGCAGGTCTTTTGGCAATAATTCAGACTTACTAGAGAGATAAAGTTCACTTATAATTGAATCAACAAGGCTGAATGTTTGCTGGTATGTTTAATGAATCTCTGTTATGTATGTATCTTAATTTGTCACCTTCTGAAGTACTCTGTGTGGACCTTGCACATTCTCCCTGTGTCTGCGTGGGTTTCTGCTCGTGCTCTGGTTTCCTCTCGCAGCTGAAAGATGGGTAGGTTGGGTGGATTTACCATGAAAAATTGCCTGTATGTCCAGGAATGTGAGGCTAAGTGGGTTAGCTATGGTAAATGTGGAGTTAATGGCTAGGGTAGGGGAGTGAGGTCTAGGAGGGATATTCTTTGGAGGGTCAGTGCAATTCAGTAGGCTGAATGGCGATTCTATGATTCTATGTTGAAGCCAAGTGTCTTCATGAGATAGCAGCATAAGAAATCTTCTGGTAGAGTGAAGAAACTCAGATTCACACTCACATGAGGGAAGAGGTCACTGGAAATCCCAATTTTTACCTTAATAATGCTGAAATCTGGAGAATACCAATCACTATCTTTATTATTTATGGTTGTGAGAATTTGAATTCTGCTTTAAATCTGTGATGTGCAAATGATTATCTTAATGAAATTAATATAAATTTAGGTCTTCCTTGAATTATGAATGCCCCAGGATATAATTTTATTTTTTCCTGAATTAAAATCAATATCAAGCCTATTTAAAATGGGGGTCATGATGATGCCTCACTATATAATGAAAAATGAAATGAATTTGCAGAATATATGCCCTTAACATTCAGTGCCTATAGTGTTGATTGTACTGTTGCAGTTAATTTGCTGGTCTAAAAGCTTTATATTGCAAGTACTACTGTCTATAATCCTCTTCCAGCTAATAATTTTTAATGTTGGCATCTCATTTTCAGAAGATACTATAAACTCAATGCACTCCAAATTCATTGCAAACATCCTAAATAAAACTCTCAAAATGCCTTGTTTTAATGCTAACTAAGCAGCTGTTTAGTTTTTACAATTTTCAGTTTGTATGATTTGACAAGTTGTAATGTTTGATACGATTACAAAGAAGAATTGTTATGATAGTTCAAAGTTCTGAATAGCTATTCTGGGTAATTGTATAATGGTTGTTTTTAACTGCTTTGAGTGGCAGATTGATATGATTCTCTTGATGACCATATTGCCCTCGAAACACATTTATTTGAAAGAAGAAGCATGTTTGTAGACTGTAAAGCTCCTTAGTATTCACAAAACCCTTCTCGTGATCAGAATATAAGAACAAAAGTGGGCCTCTCAGCCTGTGCAGTCTGTTGTTCCATTCAATTGTTTCATGACTGACATGTACCTCAACTTCACACATTCAATTTTGCTCAATATGTCTTCAGACCTCACCAAAGAAAAGCTAATGATTTAATACTTGAGATTTTCTGTGACCCCATAGTTACAGCCTTTTGGAGGAGAAAAGTATAGGTTTCCCCTGCTCTTTTCATTGTACCATTCATACCAATGACTTTCACTATCCTATTCTAATACTTAAGGAACAATGCATAATTGTTGTTGATATTTTTGCATTGAATTTTGGATAGAGTAGGCCAGACTCAGATGATAGGTCTGTACATAATATATGACCCAAGTTAGTAAATAAACAATAAACACCCTGACCAGAATGTCTTCTGATTAAGAAGTACAATAAGTATGCGCTACTGACCAACAAAGAATATATGATGATGATGACCTGTGCTGATATAAGCTATTTCCATCCAATTCTCGAAAATAATGAAGAGGAAAGCAGTGTTTTGGTGGTGATTTCTTTATTTTATCACAGTGAACATAATGAAGATGACAAAGGCTAAATTCACAATGTGTCCATTTGATATTTACTCAAATGTCTGAGTCAGAATTCCAATAGAAAGAAAAGTATCTAATGCTCAATAGCACTTTTGAAACATTGGGAATATTTGAATTTTCAACAAGAGGTATATGAATGAATTGATTTTAAAAAGATTCAAAACAAAAGATTTCATATTTTACATTTATTACTCTACTATTTAGATTTTGTTAAACATCAGTATTAGTTTATCATGTCTACTGTTACCTGTCTGTGTGTAACTGGATAAGCTCACGGTCATCAGAGATACACTGTCGTATACTTTCCAGTCCAGAATGCTCAGGACTAATTTTTATCTAAACTTTGGAATTCCCAGGATTATAGAATGATGTTAGAATTCATAACTACAGGTACCTAAAGCAAAATTTACTCCAGGCATAAATACCTATGAACTTACAAATAATATTCTGATGACAAAAGAATCATCTCAGCAATGACTATGGACAGGAATCACTAAACAGACTACCCAATCTTTTTCTCCATCCATAACACCCACTTTATTTTTGTCTGTTTGTGTGTGCAAAGAGTGAGTTTTATAAATAGATTGGAGTTTTAACTAATAGAATTATATATCAATAGTCTATCTGCAGTTACAAACAATATTGGAATGTAGTGTGCATATTCCATCCATGTGGTAAATTGGAGAATTCTGCATACTTTACAGCTCCAGGAAAAGCGGAGGCTTGCTTATCAATATGCTACCCCAGTGAGGTGTAATAAAGATTGGGTGCTCATCCGGGATTGCTTTTGAAACAGAGGCATTGAGGATTTGGGTGTGCTGTTGGCAAGCCGCACAGGTGAAGGAAAACACAAGGTTCTGGGTGACATTTAAGATGCGACACTAGGAATGGCATATGACGTTCTACAGATGGCAGAGATCTGCCTGGATGCCTTCAGAGAATTTTCAAAACCCTTGTAGATTGTATTGGTGGGTAAACTAGAAGTAGCCCTGTCTGGCAGAGCTAACAAGGCAGAGAAAATTGAGGTACAAGTATCATACTGAGTATAGAGAAATTACAAGAAAGGTCAGGTACTCTGGGTAGTGAAATATTGAAGTGAAGAGATATTCAGTTGCAGTCAACACAGCTTGTGCATGAGAAGAGAATGAAGAAACTAGAGAAGGCAGAAAAGGTCAAACAAAGAGCAGAGAAATATCCATGTTTGTTACACCAAATTGGTTTACTAATGTTGCATGTTGCCATTTAGGTGAAAGAATGCTATATTCCAGAAGCTTATGAATCAAGTCATAGTTCAGGTTTGTAATGGTGTAGCTTATTAAGGTGATGTTGTGCAATGCAGTAATACATGGAGACAGCATGTGAAACAAGTCAAAGTCTTGTTTGAGTATTACTGTTGATTGGTTTTGTCATAAATTTAGCAAAAAATGAATTTGGAAAGATAAGAGTAACTTAACTCAGACATACTGTAGGACAATTGTTGCCAAGGACAGTTAGAGTGAAGGCTTGAATAGAATTCATTATTTCTAAAACTATTTCCTTACAGTTGACTGGGACCACTAGCTTTCTAGTATTTCCCTCCACCAATAACACCTTTTTCTTGTGTTTGTTTGTGTGCAGAAAGGGAGGTTTATAAATAGATTAGATTTTTCACCAGTAGGTTCAGAATTGTTTATCTTTTTTTGTAATAAATATTAATTCTTGTACCATAAGGACACCTGGCTATGCTTTCTGTCTTCCTGGGTCTGAAAGATAAATAAATTAGGAAATTCTGTGCACTTTTTGGACCAGTTGTGATGACGCCAGGAACAGTGGTCCTTGGTTGTAAGTACACTACACCAGCGATCTTGACAATAAGGTTGTGGCTGATCAGATTACTCTACATTCCTTATCTTTTATTTTTTTTTCATTTGCATTTCAAGAATCTATTAACCTATGTTTTAAAAATATCCAAACACTCTGCATTGCCTTTTGAAGTAAGTTCCAAAGTCTCATGACCCATTGTGACAAAAATAAATCCCCTTATCTCAGTGATCCCCTAATTTTAAGCAGTGACATCTCATTCTATGATGTCCATCCTGTTAGTTTTCCTGATAACATGTCCTGCCTGTCTTCTAATCTTCTGTAATTCTTTCATTAGGACCAGACAATTAGCTGAACCATTACACAAAATGATAAATCAATAATAAAAATTGTTTTACTTGCCCAATACATATTTTCTATAGTTTTTGAGCTAAGTAACTCCTAAAATAATGCCAATGACATTTGAATGTTGACTCAAACATTTCTGGATGGTTGGTGTTTCTGAAGAATAGATTTTTAGACTGGAGAGTTTACCACACATATACCATTACAAGAGTATTAGAAAATTCAGCCTCTCTGCTAAACACCGAAATAGTCACAAATGGTGAACAAACCCACTGCCAAGCTACAGTAAAATTTGAACATAATTCCACCTCCTAGATTATCAGACATTTGGATCCAAAGATAATAATATTTAGATTCACAGACTATATTGAAATTTGACAGATTTGATTGCCCACCTATTGCAGGATCTGTCAAATTTTCCTCACACTAAGTTCAAGAAAATATTTAGCAATTTCTAATTTAACCACTTTGCCACATTATTATGGACCAGGGCGCTGAAGGTGAAAATTTTCACTCAGATATTCCATTACATTAACAATGAACTTCACCCTGTAACTTCAAATGAAGCTATTAGGATGTGTGTGTATTGGTGGTACATGCTGCCAAAATAAGAATGCAGACTGCCAGAAGACCCCAGTCAATTTTCCAACAACTTCAGAAATCATTTAAATGGGCATATCTCCTAACAGCATCTTCCTAGCAAATGTTCCTCAAAGCTCAACAGCTAAGTCATGCAAAATGCTCAGCCTCAGGAATATGAAAACTGCCTGCATCTATTTCACTGTTAGAGCACTGTGGAAGTTGGATTATAAATACTGATTTATCCTGATGAAGGGCTTTTGCCCGAAACGTCGATTTTCCTGCTCCTCGGATGCTGCCTGATCTGCTGTGCTTTTCCAGCACCACTCTAGTCTTGATAAATACTAAAGTCCATTTTAAGCCTTCTGAAGAACATTATTTTCTAGCTATCACCTGCCACACATAGATTTCTATCACATTGTTAAGTTGATTTCTAAATATATACTGTTAATTATATTTTTCAAAATAGTAAGTACCTCTGAACTCATATGGATTGAAATCATGCTGGATAATACTCATTATGAACATTGAACAAAACAAAATAGGGTAAAGATCCTAAGCCAGCTTTTAGTGCAGGAATTTAATGTATCTTAAATAGTAGCACAGTATTAAATATATTAGAAAATCAGAATGTACTTTGGCTGTAGTAGTCCATGGTGTTCCACAACATTCTTATCATTTATTGCCAATGCATGAGATTGCCTACATTTTGTTTACAGAGTTTGGAACTTATTAGATTTCATTCTTTCAATGGTTCGCAAAGCTGCCTCAGAAAGCCAGGGCCCTAGATCCAATTCCATGCTTGGGTGACTGTCTGTGGAGTTTGCATGTTTTCCCTGTCTCTGTGTGGGTTCTCTCTACATGCTTCAGTTTCCTCCCACAGTCCAAAGGTGTGTAGGTTAAGGTGCAGTGGCCATGGGAAATACAGGGTTGTGGGGGTGGGGTGCTGGGCAGAGGGTTAGTGTGAACAGTGCTTCTACACTGTAGGGATTCTCTGATTTACAAATCCACACTGCCAGCTTTGTGCTCCCACCTCCACCTTGACCTTCCAAACCTCCAGTCACCCTCATAATTCAGCATCATACAATTACGCTCCTACAATTTGCAGCTTTACCTCTCTGCCATTCAACTCTTTATTAGATTGATTTATTTCAGCAACTTTGTTTCATGAACTCCATCACAGATGCCTTTGATCAACTTGAAAACCAACTCCTGACTGCCTGACCTGTTTTTCTTGCCTTTCCTTTTTGTGAGGCATTGTGGTCATGGGATACAGAGTTTGAATCTTGGAGCTGGCTGAGCGAGGATGTAAGTGAAAAATATTCTATATGTTCTGAGACTGTGCCCCTGCATTTTAGATTTCCTGATCAACAAAAGCAATCTCTGAGTACTAATGTCAGGTCCCTCCACAATCTCAATAATAGCATCTCTCTTTCTTCTAGACACCAGAGAATATAAGCCCAATTTACTCAGCTTCTCTTCACAGGAAAACCCACTAATGCTAGGAGCCAGTTTCATGAAATTTTGCTTGACTGCTTCCAACGTAAGTATATCTTTTCTTCAAAATGACACACAGATTTCAGGCGCAATGTCAGCAAAACCCCAAACAATTTGTGCAAAATTTCTTAATTTTTAACTTAAATTTCAAACAGTACTTCTTGGAATTTAGAAGAATGAGTGGGAATCTTATCAAAATATATAAAATTATGAAGTGAATAGATAGGATAGAAGCAAGGAGGTTGTTTTCACTGGCGGGTGAAACTAGAACTAGAGGGCATAGCTTCAAAATAAGGGGAAGCCAATTTAGGACTGAGTTGAGGAGGAACTTCTTCACCCAAAGGGTTGTGAATCTGTGCAATTCCCTGCCCAATGAAACAGTTGAGGCTACCTCATTGAATGTTTTTAAGTCAAGCGTATGGTGCTGGAAAAGCACAGCAGGGCAGGGAGCATCTGAGGAGCAGGAGAATCGATGTTTCGAGCATAAGCCCTTCATCAGGAAAATGTCAATATTCCTGCTCCTCCGATGCTGCCTGAGCTTCTGTGTTTTTCCAGCACCACACTCTCAACTCTGATCTCCAGCATCTGCAGTCCTCACTTTCTGAAAATGATTTTAACGCAAAGATAGATAAAGTTTTGAATGGTAACGGAATTAAGGGCTATCGTGTGTGGGTGTGTAAGTAGACTTGAGTCCACAAAACGATCAGCCATGATCTTATCGAATGGTGGAGCAGGCTCGATGGGCCAGATGGCCTACTCCTGCTTCTAGTTCTTATGTTCCTATGCATTCCAATTCCCTTCCATAAGGATGAACATGCCATTTACCTTAATAATTACTTACTGTCAAGTCATAGGGTCATAGAGACACCTGTACATAATTTTCTGTTCCTTATAAAAACACATCTAAGTGTCTTTAAATATCAATACTTACATGTTTCAAGCCTTTAGGAGATATTTTGCATTTCTATTCCGAGAAGGTAATAACTTTACGTTGACCTACACTATATTTTATCTGCCATGTTGTCACCCATTCACTTAATCTATCTATAACTCTTTGAAACTTTTTTATATCCACCCCACAATTAAACATTCCAACTAGCTTTGTATCATCAGCCAACGTAGATTCTCCATCTGTTTCTGATCATGAGTCAATCCTCTGCCCTTGCTAACACATTACTGCCAAATCCATGAACCCCGATGTTGCCTATTAACCTTATTGAACACCTTTGGAAAATCCAGATATACTACATATATCTGGATGGCACGGTGGTAGTGGGCGGCATGGTGGCACAGTGGTTAGCACTGCTGCCTCACAGCGCCAGAGACCCGAGTTCAATTCCCGACTCAGGCGACTGACTGTGTGGAGTTTGCACGTTCTCCCCGTGTCTGTGTGGGTTTCCTCCGGGTGCTCCGGTTTCCTCCCACAGTCACAAAGATGTGCAGGTCAGGTGAATTGGCCATGCTAAATTGCCCGTAGTGTTAGGTAAAGGGGTAAATGTAGGGGAATGGGTGGGTTGCGCTTCGGCGGGTCGGTGTGGACTTGTTGGGCCGAAGGGCCTGTTTCCACACTGTAAGTAATCTAAACTACATCCGTTTGTTCAAAATTATCTACCTTCATATCTATATGCTCAACAAACTCTAATCATGTTTTCAACAAGATTTCCCTGTAGAAAAACCACATTGACTTATTCTAATTATGGTATGTTTTTCTAAATGCATTGTTAAGGTTGTCTTGTTAATAGATTACAGCATTTTCTCAACTGATGTTAGGTTCCCCTGCAACTCTATTTTGATTTAATCCCTGCCCTCCCCTTCATTTTTTTGATAACGCAACTTTGCCCTTTGGTAAGAAGGGACTGCTTGTCACTGGCCACCTTGATGTTTCCTTTCTTCCTGGTGGTGGAAACTGAATAAAGATTTGTATACCTGTTGTCTTTCACTGTGTCTCACACCTGCACACACACACACACCACATGGGTGCTGGGAAAAATATAAGCACTACCGCAGTTAGTCGATAGTGTGGGGGTAAGGACAAAAACTGATGTTAGGCTAACTGGCCTATAGTTCATTGTGTTTCTCTTTCCTCCTTTCTTGAAAAACAGTATACAACTTTGCTAACTTCTAATCTGAAGGATCATTCCTGACTTAAAGGAATTTTAGAAACTTGTAGCTAGTGCATCCATTATTGCTGAAGATACCTGTTTAAAAATCCATTCAGCCATTCAAGCATGACCTGCCATTCAATAAAATCACTGCTAACCTAGAATCGGTCTCAAGTCCACTTTCCAGTCTCCCCTATAATCCTTCACTCCCTCATCTATTAAAAATCTCTCTAACTCCATCTTGAATAAATTCAAAGGCCTAGCCCTCACTGCTTTCTGAAGAAATGAATTTCACATAATGATAAACTTCACAGAAAGCCAAAAATCCTTTTAGTTAGAGAAAAACACTGGGGGAGATAGAAAGTGAGTTAATGTTTCAAGTTCACCGTGTTTCTTCTTCAGAATCATCCTTTCAGTATCAAACTTATCAATCGCCTCGGGACCATTGATACGTCAAAATAAACACTTCTCATTTTTCTAAACTCAAGCAGGTGTAGGCCCAATCTGTTCAATTTTTCTTCATAAGATACACCCAAGAATGAGTTGAATCAATTTTCTATGACTGTTTCTAATGTATTTATTTACTTTTTTTCCAGGACAGTGATCAAAACTATAGTGCACAGTACAGCAGATGTGGTTTCATCACAAGTCCCATTATTGCTGCAGTAAAACTTCCCCACTAAAGACATGTCAACAGTACGCTTACTTTCATATTTACTTACCGTACCTTCATATTAATGCTTTGTGAGGCATGGCCTATGATATAAGCACATCCATGCAAAGAATTAAGCTGGAGTATTTGGACAACATTCAACCAGAAGTGTGGAGTAGTTTATTGATTTGGAGGTCCCCAGTATTCACAGATGCCAGTTTTTAGTCTATTCAATGTCATCCTCGTGCTATCATGAATTAGCTGAAGGCATTGGATGCTACAAAAGCAATGGGCCTGATCACATTCTGGCAATAATACTAAAGACTTGTGTTTCAAAACATGTGTCCCTGGCCAAACTGCCCCAGTACATTTACAACGCTACCATCCATCCAGCAATGCGGAAAATTGCCCGGGTATGTCATGCACACAAAAAAGCAAGGTAATTCCAACCCAGCCAACTACTGTCACATCAATCTACTCTTGATTGTCAGTAAAATGTTGGAAGGAATCATCAACAGTAACACTTGCTTAGTAACAACATGCTCACTGATGCCCAGTGTGGATTCTGCCAGGGGCACTCAGCTGCTTACCTAATTTCAACCTTGGCTTAAGCATGAATGAAAGGGCACACCAAAATGAAAGGCACCATCCAATTCATATGCTAAAGCAGTATGATTAGATTAGATTAGATTACTTACAGCGTGGAAACAGGCCCTTCAGCCCAACAAGTCCACACTGACCCGCTGAAGCGCAATCCACCCGTACCCCTGCATTTACACCTTCACCTAACACTACAGGCAATTTAGCATGGCCAATTCACCTAACCTGCACATCTTTGGACTGTGGGAGGAAACCGGAGCACCCTGAGGAAACCCACGCAGACACGGGGAGAATGTGCAAACTCCACACAGTCAGTCGCCTGAGGCGAGTATGTATCCAAATGCAAAAATAATGTCCATACATGGGCTGAGAAATGGAAAATAAAATTTTTGACCATACAAGTGCCAGGCAATGACCATCTCTAACAAGAAAGAGCATCTAGCCATTGCCCCTTGATATTCAATGGCAATACCATTAATGCATCTCCCTCTGCCAACATACTGGGGGCTACGATTGACCAGAAACAGAATTGGATTAAACATATAAATGCTGTGGCTACCAGAGCAGGGCAGAAGCTAGGCTTTCTACAGTGAATACCTCATGTCCTGACTCTCTAAAGCCTGTCTATAGTCAACAAGACACAAATCAGGAGTATAATGGAATATTCCCCATTTGCCTGAATGAGTGCAGCTCCAAAAATGCTCAAGAACCTTGACACCGTTCACAACTAAATAGCCCACTTGTTTAGACCACATCCATAAATACTGATTACATCCATAAGTACTGCCTCCCTCGATCACCGATGCTCAGTATCAAAAGTATTACATCTGCAAGATGCCTTGCAGAAATTCATCAAGGCCCCATTGACAGCAGCTTCCAAGTCCACAGTCCCCACCATCCAAAAGGACAAGGACAGTAGATAATAGGAACACCACTATCTGTAAGTTTCTTCACAAGCCCTCCAACATATTGACTTAGAGCTAAATTGCTATTCCTTCAGTGTCTCAGTCCTAGAATTCTCTTCCTAACAGTATTGTGGGTGTACCTACTTCAAGTGGATTGCAACAGTTAGAGTCATAGAGTCATAGAGTCATAGAGATGTACAGCATGGAAACAGACCCTTTGGTCCAACCTGTCCATGCCGACCAGATATCCCAACCCAATCTAGTTTCACCTGCCAGCACAGGCCTATATCCCTCCAAACCCTTCCTATTCATATACCCATTCAAATGCCTCTTAATCATTGCAATTGTACCAGCCTCCACCACATCCTCTGGCAGCTCATTCCATACACATACCACCCTCTGCGTTAAAAAGTTGTCCCTTAGGTCTCTTTTATATCTTTCCCCTCTCATCCTAAACCTATGCCCTCTAGTTCTGGACTCCCTGACCCCAGGGAAAAGACTTTGCCTATTTATCCTATCCATGCCCCTCATAATTTTGTAAACCTCTATAAGATCACCCCTCAGCCTCCGACGCTCCAAGGAAAACAGCCCCAGCCTGTTCAGCCTCTCCCTGTAGCTCAGATCCTCCAACCCTGGCAACATCCTTGTAAATCTTTTCTGAACCCTTTCAAGTTTCACAACATCTTTCCGATACGAAGGAGACCAGAAT
>NC_057718.1:60176214-60210505 GCF_004010195.1 Chiloscyllium plagiosum
TTATCCACTTTTAACCGTTTCAAGACATCCAGCACTTTCTCCTCTGTATATCTGGACGTTTTGCAAGATGTCACCATCTATTTCCCTACAGTCTATATCTTCCATATCCTTTTCCACAGTAAATACTGATGCAAAATATTCATTTAGTATCTTCCCCATTTTCTGTGGCTCCACACAAAGGCCGCCTTGCTGATCTTTGAGGGGCCCTATTCTCTCCCTAGTTACCCTTTTGTCCTTAATGTATTTGTAAGAACTCTTTGAATTCTCCTTAATTCTATTTGCCAAAGCTATCTCATGTCCCCGTTTTGCCCTCCTGATTTCCCTCTTAAGTATACTTCCACTTTCGTTATACTCTTCTAAGGATTCACTTGATCTATCCTGTCTATACCTGACATATGCTTCCTTCTTTTTATTTACTAAACCCTCAATTTCTTTAGTCATCCAGCATTCCCTATACCTACCAGCCTTCCCTTTCACCCTGACAGGAATATACTTTCTCTGGATTCTCGTTATCTCATTTCCAGCCAGTTCAAAAAGACAGTTCATTATCTTGAGAACAATTAGGAATAGGCAATAAATAGTTGATGATTTAGTGGAGTCTACATCCCCTAAGTTAATTTTAAAAAACAAACCCTTCTGAACCTTAAATTTCTGCTTTTCTATTCTTTTTTCAAATAGATAGCACCACTGTGGAAAGGTGCAGCATGAAGGGAATTTGGAGTCACTGAGTCATAGAGTCATAGAGATGTACAGCACCAAAACAGACCCTTCAGTTCAACCCATCCATGCTGATCACATATCCCAACCTAATCTAGTCCCATTTGCCAGTATCTGGCTCATATCCTGTTAAACTCTTCCTATCCATGTACCCATCCAGATGGCTTTTAAATATTGTCATTTTATCAGCCGCCACCACTTCCTTGGCAGCTCATTTCATATATGCACCACCCTCTGTGTGAAAACATTGCCCCCTTAGGTCCCTTTAATATCTTTCCCCTCTCATCTTAAACCTGTGCCCTCCAGTTTTGGACTCCCTGTCCCGGACAAAAGACCTTAACTATTTATCATATCATACCCCTAATGATTTTTAAACCTCTGTAGAGTCAGCCCTCACCCTCTACATTCCAAGGAAAATAGCCCCAGTCTACTCAGTCTCTCCGTTTCACTAAAACCTTCAAAATGGTTTCACAGGAAAAATGGAAGGCCTTTTGTTTCAAAGGAATGGAATATAAAAATAGGAATTCTTGCTAAAACAACGCAAAGACATTAGTCATAGAGTCCTATAGCACTAACAGGCCCTTTGGCCCAAACTGGTCCATGCTGACCAAAATGTCCATCTATGCTAACGCCATTTCTCTGCACTTGGCCCATATCTTTCTAAACCTTTCCTATCTATGTATTTGTCTTAATGCCTTTTAAATGTTGTTAATGTACTCAACTCAATCACGACTGCTGGCAGCTCATTCCATATACATACCACCCTCTGTGTAAAAAAGGTTGCCCTCAAGTTCCCATTTATTCTTTCCCCTCTAACCATAAACTTATATCTGTTAGTTCACGATTGCCCAATCCTGGGAAAAAGACTGAATGTATTCATCCTATCCATGCGTCTCATGATCATATACACTTCCATAAGATCCCCCCTCAGTACCCTATACTTGAAAATAGAAGGTCCTGGCTTGTCCAATCTCTCCCTATAACTCAAATCTTTGAGTCCTGGCAACACCCTTATAAATTTCTTCTGCATTCTTTCCAGTTCAATGTGATCCTTTCTATAACAAGGTGACCAAAACCGAACACAATACTCCAAGTGCAGCCTCATCAATATCCTGTACAACTGCAAAATAACTTCCCAGCTTCTATACTTAATGCCCTGACTGATGAAGGCCAGTGTACCAAAAGCCTTCTTCACCACCCTGTCTATTTGTGACTCCACTTTCAGAGAACCATGCACCTGAACTCTGTTCCACTTCACTCCTTCAGGCCCTACCATTCACCATGAAATTTCTACCTTGATTTTCAAAATGCAAGACCTAGCACTTTTCTATTTTAAATCCCATTTGCCATTTCTCGGCCCATTTCCCAAGCTGATTTCTGATAACCTTCCTCACTATCTACAATACCGCTTAATTTAGTGTCATCTACAAATGTACTAATCTTGCCTTGTACATTCCATCCAAATCATTGATACAGATATCAACAGTAATGGGCCCAGCTCCAACCCCTGAGACACTCTACTCATCACAGGCCTTCAGTCTGACAAGTATCCTTCCACTATTACCCTCTGCTTCCTACCATCAAGTCAATTGTGCATCCAATTTGACAGCAATTCCTGGATTCCATATGATCTAAGCTTCCAGAGCAGTCTACTATGTGGAACCTTATTAAAGGCCTTACTGAAATTCAAACAGACTACATCTGCCACCTTGTCCTCGTCAACGTTCTTAGCCATTTCATCAAAGAACTCCAATAAATTTGTGAGGCATGATCTCCCATGAACAAAGCCATGCTGACTGCTCCTAATTGAGCCCTGTCTTTCCAAGTACATGTCTATCTTATCCCTCAGAATCTTCTGAAGATATTTACCTACCATACATGTTAGGCTTACTGGTATATAGTTCTTTTGCAGCCCTTCTTGAATAAAGGCACAGCATTCACTACCTCCAGTCTTCAGGGACCTCAGCCATGGCTAACAATGATGCAAGAATGTCAGCCAGGGCCCTCGCAATTTCTTCTCTAGCCTTTTGCAGTGTTCTTGGATATATCCAGTCAGAACCTGGAGATGTATCCACCTGCATACATTTTAATACATCCAATACCTCCTTTATAACAATATGGACTGTCTGCAAGCTATACCATATGTCTTTCTCCATGGAAGAAATATTTATTGAGGACCTCACCTCTCTTCTGCTGTTCTACACATACATGTCTACTTTGGTCCTTGAGGTGTCCTATTCTCTCTCTAATTATTCTTTTTCCTTTAATATACTTACAGAACCTCTTTGAATTTACCATAATCTTCTTAGCCAAGGCTATCTCATGCCTGCTGTTCACCCTCCTGATTTCCTTCTTCAATAAACTCCTGTATCCTTTATATGCCTCCAGGGATTCCCTTGATCCTAACTGCCTGTACCTGAACATGCATCCTTCTTTTTTCTGGTCAAAGCCTCAGTATATCTTGTCATCCAGGCTTCCCTATTCATGTCAACATTACTCTTCACCCTCACAGGAAAGTATATATCTTGAACGCTTGCTATCTCACTTTTAAAGGCCTCCCACCTGCCAGAGGTACCTTTCCCTGCAAACAAACTACTCCAATCAACCCCTGAAAGCTGCTGTCTAAGTCCATCAAAATCTGCCTTGTCCCAATTTAGAACTTGGACTTGTGAGTTAAACCACATGTTGAATTATCTGAACAGTTTTGTGCCCTATATAAGGAAATATGTATTGATATTGGAGGCAGTTGAGACAAGGTTCACTAGTTTGATTCTAGTGTGGAGGAATTTTCTTATGAGGAGAGATTGAGCAAGTTTGGGTTGTGCCACAGGAGTTTGGAAAAATGAGAGGACTCATTGAAGCGTATGTGATTCTTAGGGTTGAGAGTATAGATACGGAGAGGTTGTTTCGCCTTGTGGAGATTTAGGATCAGAGGGTACAATCTCAGAATAACGGGTCACCCATTTAAGACAGGAGTGAGACAAAATTTCTTCTCTCAGATGTTTCTGAATATCTGAAATTCTTTACGACAAAGGTCTATTGCGACTGAGGTTTTAAGCATTTTCAAGGCTGAGTTAGGCAGGTGAGGATTATCCATTTCAGTCATGATCTCATTTGATGGAGGAGTAAATGTGATGGGCCAAATGGCTGACATCTTCTAGCCTTGCAGTGATAGCGATTGTTTCAAGTTCTTTCCTTCTACTTCTTCATTTTCATGTATCTTGAAAAGCTTTCTTACCCTTTTAGATTTAGATTTAGATTTTTATTATCAGGTGTCCTTGAGTACAAATGTACAGGCGTACAATGAAAAGTCTGTAATTTCATCAAACAAAGTGCCATCTTAGGTATAAGTATTGAGGTACAGAATCATAGGAACGAGATAGAATGAAAGAATAAAGTTCGAAGTTAAACATTATGGTAATTCTTAAATAAAGCTAAACGTCAAACATTATAGTCTTTTGAAAGTGCTTAGCTATGCTGGGCCTACACTTCCAATAATGGCTTGATCTCCTCCACTTTGCCATGTTTTCCCTGCACTGTCCATTCCAGGAGTCCTATCACGTTGCCATCTTCTCTGTCAACCGCACAGGCCACCCTGCCACTGAAAGCCAATGGCACCACCACTGCGCTGTGTCCATCGAGGTTGAAGACACCCTGTTCCGATGTCATCACTCACTGCTGGACCCACAATCACTGCTGTCATGACCTCCCTAAAGGCTCGTTCCTTTCGTGCTGGTTTTAGTCTTCCAGCCGCCACTACCATACATGCTTATGAGGCTAGGCCCACTCTTGCCCTGCCAAGGATGCCGAAAGGTCTTGTCTTCAGCCGCCGCCAATGCAGCCACAAGGAATGGCTGGATCTAAACCACTGTTGCATCCTTCCAGTACCTCCTTCCTCATGAATCCTGAACTAAGTGCTGATCCAGCTCTAGGACCACCTCGACAGAAGCCAATGGGAACCTAACCTGACCTCCGTCCATGACTGTCACGAGTCCACTGTCGGGGCTACTTCTCACCTCCATCACTGGGACCAAGCTCTTCACCAAAAGGTAAGTAAGCTATGATAAAAGAGGATAAAAAATGAGAGAAGAGAAACAGAAAAATTAAAGAAACAAGATGAAAAGAAAATGGATGGACTGGGCAAACCCTGTGCTCAGAAGTCCCACTCTGCTGCCATTTTTTACTGTGAAGACTGATACAAAACAAATTAAACCAACATTTCCTTGGTTTCCATTATAATTCCCCAAAAATATTCTTTAGCAGACTAACACGAGTTTAATTTGACTTTTCCTGTGTAAGTACTTATAGAAAGCCTTTCTTTTACGTTTCTCACTGTCTTTAATCAAGCTATACTTTCTCCTTTTTATTCTTATGTCATTTTTTTTCCTGCATCAGGACAATCTGAGCAATCCTCTGATCCAGCTATAAATCTTGCTGATCATTATTGTGTTTCTTTCATTTTGATCATATAATTCACTTCCTTATTCAGATTTAGATCCGTATCTGCATCTTTCACAAAGTGTCTTTCGTTCTGACTTGGAGAAATATTTGCTAAGAGTTATTGAAAATCTGCCATTGTAGCTCCATGGTTTAACCTTTTAACCTGGTTTTCCAGTTTGATTTAGCTTTCTAGTTTTATAATTATCTTCATTCAAGTTTAAAACATTAGTCTGGGACGTACCCTTTAAAACTGAACATGAAATTCTAACATGCTCAAAACATTGCCACCCAGAGGTTCCTTGACAATGAATGCATTGATTAATCTTATCTGCTCATTTTCAGATCTAGAATACCCTTCCTCTTATTTGGCTGTAGAACACTCTATGAACTAATTCTCAGTTTACACTTGCCAGATGATTCTTTCAAACTACACATAAGTTAATATCACCCATACCTTTCTTACACACCCTATTTATTTCTTACATTATACTCCATCTTATGATGTATTTACTATTAGGAGGGCTATAAACCACTTCCAAAAGTTGCCTCTTATTCCTTATCTCCATTGAAAGCTTGCTTTTGCTGTCTCCACCTAAGGACATCTCTTGCCATTAATAATGTGCTTTCTCAGCTGAGATACCCTTCCACCATTTCCTAACTTTCTATCATTTCAAAATGTTAAATATCCTTCAATATTCAGTACTCAATCTTGGGTACCCTGCAAACTTGTGTCTATAATGCCTGTCAGAGTATACATATTTATTTCCAATAGTGTTAATCAGTTATCCATTTTGTTTTGAATGCCAGGTGCATCCAGATACTGTGCTTTGCAACCTCTGGCCCTTACGTGCTGGTGCGTTCTTAAGTTTGTACTCTTGTCCCTTCCTGCCATATTCTCATTACCATTATCCAAAATGTTCTGTTCTGATGCACCTCTTCATTCACCAGCTGCAACCCTGTGGTTTGCTAAGAACGATGACTGAAAAATCATTAATAGCTAATGGAGTGTAAACCTCAACCATTTCTTCATTTTCTGATTACCAAGAAAAAGAAATGTTTAGTAAGTATTGATAGGTGTGCGATGCAGTTGTATAAACTGTGGCATTTGCTAGGCAGCTGTCTTCATAAAACATACTATGTTTGATTTTGGTGCCAGTTATGGAACCAAAGCCATAGTTCTCTTTATCAGACGCCATTTATTTATAAATTGTAATTCCTAATGATATGCAAGCTTGAAAGTAATTCTATCAACAGGTTTTGAAAAAGAAGTTTGAGCAAATGTACAATAGATGTGAAGAGATTTGGGGTGAAATTGGTCTTTGCTGTTATTAGGGTTAAGTAGCTTAATAGTGGCACAAGAGCCCATTTACACTGCACCTAACACTCTATTCAGTTGACTTCACTTGGAACCAAGGTTTCTACTGGACTAGATTTGGTCATTTAGTTTTCCTACATGCTGATAAAATAACATATCTCAATCCCTAAAGTGTAAAATTGAATCAAAGTGTGATTAAAAGCAAAGTATGGAATTGATTCCTGTTTAACTAAAGAAATTTTACATAAATGTATCTGTAACCAGCGAGGAGAAAATGAAGAAATTCGTACTAACAATAAATCTATTATAACCTATCTTTTTTACTGTCCTCTGTTTTATTATTTTTCCTTTTGCCATAAATTGGGAATGAGTTCCCAATGCTAAGCCTGAAATGATTGCCCAGCAAGGTTTACTGAGCAGCTGTTCAGTGTGTTTGTCAATAACTTTATGACCCGTGTTTATGTCGGCGATAAATTTCTATGCTTGGTGGTATGTAGACCTGTCTTTATGGGTCTTTATCTCTTTATTCTTTAAACTAGGAAAGGGTCCACATTGTAGAGAATGCTGCTCAAACAATACATAAAAATAGTGCAATGAGAAATATGGTGTAGGAAGAAAGACAGGCTGGAGAACTTAATGGGCTGAGAAACAGGAAAATCAGTTTCTTACCACGAAGACAAACTTTAACGATCACATTTTCTCCCTTGATGAATCCTCTTCCATCAGGAGCAAGAAGCCTACCTGCATGCATTAGTGTCTCATTAGTAGCACAACTCATTGGAATTAACTTTCCTTCCTAATTGGCTTCTATTCAATTCAGAAACTCAATCCTTCAAATATCTGATGGCAAAAAAAAACAGGCATGTACCTGTGCATTGCATTTCTTCCTCCACATTGGGGAATATTTGCTGCTTTGTCCTTACTGAGATTAGGATTTAAATGATGCTCATATTCACTCGCACTGTCACTTCTCCAATTGCGGTTGATATGTCCAAGTGGATTGAGGCAGCCTGTCTCCCTGGCCTCTGGGCAGTGTTGCCAAACAAACAGATCTTGGAGTGCAACTTCATAGTACCGCAAAACTGCAGTTACAGACAGACAGGGTGGTGAAGAAGGTGTTTGGTACACTTGCCTTTATTGTTCAGTGCATTGAATACAGAAATTGGGGTCATGTTGCAGCTGCACAGGATATTGATTAGGAATATTGCATTCAATTAGGAATTACTTTAGGAAAGATGTTGTTAAACTTGAAAGGTGCTGTAAAGATTTACAAGGATGTTGCCAGGGTTGGAGGGTTTGAGCTAAAAGGAAAGGCTGAATAGGCTAGGGCTATTTTGCCTTGGCATATTCGAGGCTGAGGAGTGACATTATAGAAATTTATAAAATCATGAAGGTCATGGAGAGGCTGAATAGCAAAGGTCTTTTACCCAGAGTAGAAGTATCCAAAACTAGAGGCATAGGTTTAAGGTGAGAGGAGAAAAACATAAAAGGACCTAAGGGCAACCTTGTCAAGCAGAGGGTAGTGTGTTTTTGGAATGAGCTGACAGAGGAAGTGGTGGAGGCTGGTACAATTACAACATTTAAAAGCTTTCTGGATAGGTATATGAATAGGAAGGGTTTATAGGGATACGGGCCAAATGCTGGAAAATGGTAGTACGTTAATTTAGGATATCTGGCCAGCATGGACATTTTCAACCAAAGTGTTTGTTTCTGTGCTGTACAACTCTATGACTCTATAAAATACAGGCAACTTATGGCTCCAGGGCAGGCTTTTGGGCACATTGAAAACACAGCTGATTATAACTGAATCATGTGGAGCCATAAAAATGAGAAGTAGGGGAGTGACATTGTTGGAAATGCATGGAATTGTGAAAGTGGTGAAGTGCAGGAAGGCTAAGTTGGGTAAGAGTGTGCTCCAAATACTCTGCAGTGACTATTGTGCTCCACTTGGTCTCAGAGAGAGGGGTTGTGCTCCAGTCAATTCAATTATCACAGGACTCAGTGCGGGATTATGCTGCAGTCAGTTTGATTGTGGGGATGTGTGGAATTGTCCTCCAGTCAGCTTTGCATCTTTACGTTCCTGTTAGTGCCAGTGGTAATGGTGGTGTGGATCTGGGGGATTGATAGTGGGGAGCAGGAATGGTGGCAGGGAGTAGAGACCAACATGTATTCTGTACTTAGTCCAGGAACTGTGCTTCAGTCTGCCAGTGAGAGTTTGTCACTCTGGGGTTAGACTTGAGTATATGTCTGGGGTCTCGGTGCTCTGCAGGGTCTGTCCAGGGCATTGTCCATACTGTGTCTTGGTCTGACTTGGTGATGAAGCAGAATGAATGGTCACAGGGTTGAGGGACTGTTGTGTATTGTAGTTAGTTGATTTGGAAGATGAGAGGCATTGAGTGTTTGATCTCCTGGAGGAGGGAAGGGGGGTGTCACTGAACATTTGGGTGGGATGGGCTATCAGGGGAGTGATTAAGGCTCAGTAAGATCTGTGGAACCTTCACACCCAGATTCAGGATTCAGGTTTGGAGGAGCCTTAGTCACAGCCTTTATTCAATTGGTATCATATTTTTGCTTATGTTGGGGACCAGGTCGCGGATCACTAGAAGGATGAATGAATTAATCACAAAACCATAGTGTGGAATTCCAATTCAGCTGTTGGGAGATTAGAGAAACATTGCAGTAAATTGTGGATAGGATAGTGAGAGGAATTGATCCTGTTCTTGGCAGAACAGACACAGAGTCCTGAATGCCAAATTGCTTACCTAGTACATGTTTTCTGGGCTGGAGAGGAACTTAGATGGAAGGGGAAAGATCCAGTTGTTGTGATTCACACAGGTATCAGCAACATAAATAAGATTGGGAAAGAGATTCTGCTGAGGAATTGTGAACAGCCTGGGGCTAAATTAAAAAGCAGAATCAAAATGGAGTAATCTCTGGATTGTGACTTGAAGTATGTGCAAATTAATATGGGGTAAATGAGATTAGAGAGGTGAATATCTAGCTCAAAGACTACTGTGGGAGAAATAGGTTCTAATTCATGGGCACTGGCATCAATATTAGAGTAGGAGAAAGCAATTCCATTGGGATGGGTTTCATTTGAAATGTGCTGGGATTAGTGTTCTTGTGAATTGTAAAACTGGGGTTTTTGGTAGGGCTTTAAACTAACTACTCGGGGGAATCAATTGAAGGGATATTTAAAAATTGTAAAAGAAGTGAAAAAAAAGAGGTGCAGGATAGTGAAAGAGTGAACAATAATCTAAGTGCAACTTGAAGGAAAAAAATACATGCAGAAGAGTGCAATGGAAATTTGAACCAAAGGGAATATTAAAACTAAAAGACAAAGCTTAAAGCTCTTTATCTTAATGCTTGCAACATTTATAACAAAATGGGTGAGTTGATAGCACAAATAGAATCAATTCAATATGATTTGATAGCTGTTACTGAGATGTGATTGCAAGGTGATCAAGCCTGAGAACTCACTATTCAAGCTATTTTGCATCCCAGAAGAATAAGCAAAAAGGAAAAGGAGGTGAGATAGCTTTGTTATAAAGGAAGATTTTGGTGCAACAGACCAAGATGGCAGGAATGTTATTGTAAAATTTGCGATCCTGACTGGCAAAGTATTTGACAAACTAATGACTGGAGGTGTATAATTGCCAGCTGTTATTGGGAAAATGCTCCACACCATTGTTAAGTAAGAAATAGCTGAACATTTAGGAAAGCTTATCACAATCAAAGTTAATCCGGCTTAATGAAAGGGAGATCAAATTTGACAAAATTTCTAAAGTTCTCTGAGAATCTAATAATCAGAGTTGATACAGGGAATCTATAGATTTATGTATTTTGATTTCCAGAAAACAATGGATAACATGCAACATAAAATGTTATTGCATAAGATAGGAGCTCATGCTATTTGGATTGTATATTAACATAGATTGAAGATTGCTTAACACGCAGGAGACTGAAAGTCAGAATTTATGGATCTTTTTTCAGCTTGGAAAGATGTAACTAGTAGAGTGCTATAAGGATCAATGATTTATCTTCTTTATTTAATAACTTAGAGGAAGAGGCAGACTGATATATCCCCATTTGCTGATGATACAAGGCATTAGGAACTTGCAAAGGGATATGGATAGGTTCAGTGAGTGGGCAAACACTTGGCAGATGGAGTTTAATGTAGGAAAATGTGACTTTGATAGGAAAAATCAAAAGACTCATTGTAATTTAAATGGAGATAGAGAGATTCCAAAAATGGCATTGCAGAGGTATCTGGGTATTGTTGTGCATGATACACACAAAGTTAACATGCAGATGCAGCAAGTAATTATAGTGTCACAGAATTATACAGCACGGATTGGTCCATCACACCCATTTTGACCAAGTTTCTCAAACTAAAGTAGTTCCACATGCCTGCATTTGGTCCATATTCCTCTAAATCTTTTCTATTCATATACCTCTCCAACCACTTTTTAAATGTTGTAACTCTACATATATCAATTACTTCCTCTGTACGTTCATTCCACACATGAACCATCTTCTCTATGAAAAAACTGTCTTTTAAATCTTACTCCTCTTACCTTAAATATATGCTCACTAGTTTTGAAGTCACCCACCCTAGGGAAAGGACCTTGTCTTTTTTTTTAATCTATATCCCTCAGTCTTTTGTAAACCTCTGTAAGGACACCCCTCAAACTCCTACACTTCAGTGAAAAATGTCCCAGCCTATCCAGCCTCTCCTTATAATTCAAACCCTCCAGTCCCGACAACATCCCAGTAAGCGTTTCTGAGTTGTCTCCAATTTTATAATGTCCTTCCTATAGCAGGGCAAACAGAATTGTACACAGTACTCCAAAAGTGGCATCACCAACCACATAGAATTTTGGCCTTTATAGCAAAAGAGTTGAAGCTTTAAAATTGGCAAGTCTTGTTCCAAATGTGAGGCTGCACCTGGAGTGTCATGTACAGATTTCGTTTCCACTTCAAGAAAAGATATAATGGCATTGTAGGCACTTTAAAATAGATTCACTGGGCTAAATCCTGGTTTGAAAGGGTGGACTTTTAAAGAAATGCTAAACAGTTTAAGCATTTATTTATAGTAATTCAGAAAGTTGAGCAAAGATTTTATTGAAACATGCAAGATTCTGAGAGGGTTTGACAGGGTAGATATTGAGAGCATGTTTCCACTAGTAGGGGAACCTTCAACTAGAGAACATAATTGAAGTTGTTGGAATGGCTAGGTATTGTTCAAGCTCATCGGAGTCTGTCCACTTCAGACCAGTGGCATTGTTTTCTCTGCGTACTTTTTTCTTTATTTCTTCCTCATCTTTGAGGCCAGGGCGATGCCAGCGGGGCAGTAGCTGCAACATCGGTGGTGTGCACAAGGACTCCTGGCAACAGTAGTAGTGCCCAGAGCCTGGATTCTCAGTGACAGTAGGACTGGAGCCTGGCTGCTTAGTGGCAACGGAGCCCAGAGTGGGAAACTCCTGGTGATGATAGGCCTGGAGCCTGGATGCTTAGTGGCAACGGAGCTCAGAGAGGGGACTCCTGGTGGTGATAGGCCTGGAGCCTGGACTCTTGGCAGTGTCAGTGATGTGGTAGTGGCAACAGAGTCAGTGTTTCCTAGCAGTGACATAGTCATGGCTTTTCCCACAGCGGAATACCTTACGGACTGGAACTCCTGAAGAAAACTTGTAGAAGCCCTGAATTTGTGCTTGAGACCCCAATTTGAACAGAAGATGAACCCTTATTTAAGTAATTTATTTTTATCCGATTATACCTCAAAATGCTACTGGATTATGATGACAAACCACTTTTTACTGTATCATCAAAACATATTTGACAATAAATAACTCATTCATAATTCATAATTACAGAATACGGGGACATTCATTTAAAACTGAGATGTGAAAGAATGTCTTCTATCAGAGAATAGCAAGTATCTGGAATTCTCTACCCTCGCAGTTTGTGGAGGCTAGATCTTTGAAAGTATTTAAAAAGGGGTAGTAGACATTTGAAGTATCAGGATATTAAAGGTTGTGATGAGCTCCCTCAAAAAGAGTCAAAACCTGGACCAATCCAACTATGAACTTATAGAATGACAGGGCAGGTTAGAGGGGCAGAATGGACTACACCTGCTCTTATTTCTTCTGTTTTCTTACAATTATTGTTGAAGAACCTGTTTGACTCTGAACATTTTTTATTTTATTTGTGTAATGTTGAATTTGAAAATATTAGTTGAACTGTACTTTTTTCTAAAGTTTGCTTATGATTTTTCAATTCTTAGTATGTATGCCCTAATTATTTTATTTCACTTATTGTAACACTATACAAAGTCAAAGATAATCAGTGTATATTATTTCTTCATTTGATGTCTATGAAAATACTGAAATATGATTGGCTGCAACACCAGCTCTATGGTATCATGGATATCTGTCACCTGGAGATCCCTGTGACTTTGCATCAGATTGATATTATATTTTATTCATATATCCATTTGGGAAAGGGAAATTGAAGGCACAAAGACCATTAGATTTTTGTGGGAAGCTTTCTTTGAGGTTAGTGGTGAGAGCCATCACTGACTTCACCAATGATAACCATATATTCTAAATATCCTATGAATAAGAGCCTTGAATTCCACAGTTAGTACACTGAATTGTTCAGAACAATAAGCAGTAGTTATTCATTATTACTTCTCTAATGTTATTATGATCAACTAAATTGAAGCAAGGCATAGTTTTCAGAACAGAGTCACTACAGCATGGAAACAGGCCCTTCGTCCCAACAGGTCTACACTGACCCTCCAAAGACTAACCCACCCAGACCCATTTCCTTATCCTATTGTCCTTTATTTACCCCTGACCAATGCATCTAACCTACACATCCTTGAATACTACGGGCAATTTAGCATGGCCAATTCACCTAATCTGCACATCTTTGGATTGAGGGAGGAAGCTAGAGCACTCAGAGGAAACATACACAGATACAGGGAGAACATGCGAACTCCACACAGACAGTCACCCAGGCTGGGATCGAACCCAGGTCCCTGGAGCTGTGAGGCAGCAGTGCTAGCCACTGAGCCACCATGCTGTTTTGATTCTGTGATTCACAGCTGTCAGCAGGCAGCTACACTCACTGAGACCTTGTGTAAGGAAATTGTGGAAACAGCTATGATTTTATATCCACTACTCACATTTCCTGAGACATGCTTCTTACAAGTGTAGCTGCCCATTGGGAGCAACAGATCATGCAATCACCCCTGAACACTGAAAAAAAGGAATGCAAGAGTTTTGTGTATTTCCCTGTAACTATCTTATCCCCGTTGTTATGTCAGAAATCCATTTTGTTCAGTGCTGGTTTGGGATAGTGAGGTTATGACCTTACCAAAGACTAAATATTTTATTTGCTGCAACTCTGAATCTTTTTAAGATATTTATTGGACTCCTTTGATAGTTTCTTTATGAGGAGAGTTGACTAGGTTTGCCATTTGCCCAGGTCAGGGCAAGGTTACCATCAGTTATTATCAATTATTAAATTCCTTTGTGACTCTTACGTTTGCACATTTTTCTTTGTACATTAATATCTTAGTAGCCAGTAATCATTGTGCTTTAAAAATAAACGTACATTACATTGCCTTACATATTTGTCTCCATGAAAGGCTGAATTTATCAAGATACAAACCTAATGTTGCTGACTGTACGCTATAATAACTCAAAAATACTATGTTTATATAAGTATTTTGTATATTTTAATGGTACTCTTTGAAATTGCTTTCAGTTCATCAGGCATTTTGTAGAGTTGTATTTATTTCAAAATAGATATTTTTCTTTCTTCTCTCATGTGAATTTGTTGCAATTACTTTCTGCCATCTGGATTCCTTCAGTCATCGAGTCACAGAGATGTACAGCATGGAAACAGACCCTTCGGTCCAACCCGTCCATGTCGACCAGATATCTCAACCCAATCTAGTCCCACCTGCCAGCACCCGACCCATATCTCTCCAAATCCTTACTATTCATATACCCATCCAAATGCCTTTTAAATGTTGCAATTGTACCAGACTCCACCACTTCCTCTGGCAGCTCATTCCATAAATGTACCACCCTCTGTGTGAAAAAGTTGCCTCTTAGATCTCTTTTATATCTTTCCCCTCTCACCCTAAACCTATGCCCTCTAGTTCTGGATTCTCCCACCCCAGGAAATGGATCAGTTAATTCAGCATGCATACCATCAATATTGGTATACATCAGTTCTCCTTTCTTTGAATGCTACTACAAGACATACCAAACTGTTTTGCAACTTACCTAACAAGCATTAACTGAAACATAAGTTAACCTCTCACTGAGTAATCCAGGGCGTTGTGACTTGACTCCCTCACTCCATTGTATGAGGATCAGATGGACTTGTGGTGCATGTCTGATACGAGATCAGAAAGTTGCAAATGGACAACTGGATTCATAAATCAGAGGTCTATCTATCAAAGTCAGCGTCTTCTGCTACAGTTGTAGTGTTCCTACATTTGGGCTAGAAAGTCTGGATTCAAGTTTATCTACTCCAGAGCTGTATTTGAACACATTGATTAAAAACTTTTATAACAATGGTGACTGAATGGTAAGGAGTTAGATTGCTAATCCTTTGTATTCTCCACACACAGGTGTGATCTTGTCACTGTAATTGCATTGCAGCATGTTTTAAGAGATCTTGTAGCACAATTGGTCACATTCCTCCCTCTGGGCCAGAATATCCGGGTTTGCGTCCCATACCAGGATGTATTGAACTTGGAAAGTGCATCAATGACACAGCCAGATAGATTGATTACCAAACCGCAAAACCTTCGAATACACCTGAGAGTGAGGGAGTCAAGTCACAACGCCCTGGATTACTCAGTGAGAGTATCAGAGCTTACTGGTCAACCATTCTGCAGAAGGCAATGGCAAACCATTGCAGTATTTCGCCAGACCTAGACAATGGAAGTTGATGGGTTGACCCTCAGAAATAGAGATGGGAGAAAAGACAGTCAGTGAAAGAAGGGAAGACTTGAGGTTGTCTTCTTACTTCTGAGTTCAAATCTCACCTGTCCTAAAGTTATCTTATAACATATCCTAACAGATTAATTAAAGTAATTACTGAATGAGAATCATAGAACTTTGAAGAGTCGTAAGAGCAGGAAAAGCTTATTATGCCTAGCATTGACTTCAGCCTGCATCTCCCTTTTCTGTCATGAAAAATATTACAATTGTTTCTTAAACTCAGTGCAGTTCACTGTTCACTTATGATCCTGTAACTGAAAGTGTTCTCCCAGACTCCCTTTTGTCTTCCTAACTTTTGTATTTACTTATGGTTAATAATATGTCCAACACAATCCCTTGAGCAGACATGTTAGCCCTCATATTTACGGACAGGCAGGGGGAATGAGGAAAGCCAAAAGTGGTACAAAAAGTAGTCAAGCATAGAATTCCTGCCAAATTAAAACCATGACATCTTCTTTTGAAATTTGACAGAAGTAACTAATTTATTAAACCATCCCAAAAACAGGTCTAGGCAAAAAATGCAGTCACTTGCAAAACAGAAAAATAGATCTGGACTGAATCTAAGGTTGAAGTTATAGCTTAGACTCCAATCACATAGTGAAACCAGAGCTCACCCAATTTGTTGTACATGACTGTCCAACATAGGCTTCTCACAAAGCTGAGCTTTAATCAACTAAAACTATCACATTTGTACTGGCATGCATCTAAAATTGCTTATATCATCAATGCTTGGAAATAATGTCAAAGATAAAAAAAAATCCTCACCAAGGACAATTCTCTGTTTTTGCAAAGATGGAGAGGTCAGTACTTAATTTATAGGAACGTTTGAACTTGGGATACAACATTGAGTGACATCATTGCTCTGAGAATTTGTCGCCTGCTGGGAGTCTAAAGCTGAACTGGAATGTAAAATTTTGATAATAGAAAGACAATGTTGACAAATATAGCCTGATGAAGAATCCTTGAACTACAAAATTTTGAAAGAATTGCTGATAAAATAACGTGATACTTTCAGTTTGAGGAGGAAACCCAAAGGTCATACATTCTCAAAAGGCATCTCTTGGCATTAAAACAACCTAAATAAATACCTATTGAATCTGAAGCGATAGAATCAGAAATTAGGATAGAACTGACATCAGTGCTGGAAAAGGATTAGTGGGAATCTAAAAGAATTTGATTGAACAGAAGCAATGAAAAGAGCCAAAGTCGCCAATGCGGATAAACCCTGCTATTGTCATGCCTAAAATGAGGCTGAAATACAGCAAATTGTAATTGAAATGTTAGAGACACTGACTGGTGCCTGGTTGTTCAACCAGGATTTCTCTGGTGACATTGTCACTATTTTTGCCTTCCCAGCTTTTCTTCTGCATATGGTAACATTAGCAGATCTTAAGAACACTGTAGATTTCTGCTACTTCCAACCCAGTTACTGCCACTTCCTGGAGCTATTCTGTGTAAAAGTAAGGACAGGAACTGACATCTGGCAGTCATTCTCAATTTGTCTGTTCAGGTCTAAGAGTGAGATTCCACAATTATCTGACTGAAAGGTGAGAGTGCAGCCAATTGTACACAGCAGAAAAATGAATATGCGAGGGATGGGCAGACATCTCTCATTTTCCTGTTGCAACTCCAATCTGAAACCAATTGTCTCTTACATCCTAACAACGCTATTGGAAAACCAGAGAGTGGAAAGGTTGAGTGGCTTCATAGAAAATTGCCTGAAAGAAAGTGTGAGTTAATGATGTGAACTGTAGGGTTTGACTCCAGCAAACGTGAATCATCTTCTCAGACTTTAAAAATCTCTATAAAAACCCAATACGAAAGTAAAATTATATTCACAAGGGTGTGAAAGATATGACGAAAAATACAATTAAGCAGAAAACACAATAAAGAGAGTATTGTATCTACAATATGCAAAAATCACTGAGAATTATGCTACTCTAAATGGGAAGAGAGATTAATTATTAAATCTTTTATTTAGTTAGTGCCTTGTGATAATTATACACATAATTACCATAAAATATTAACTGTGCTGAATTCATACAGTAAGAAAGAGGGATTTTCTGTTTCACTTCTTTGAGATGGAAAGTATTTTTTGCATGTGTGTGTGTAAGTAACATGATATCCAAAACATTGGATTATTTAATAAGAGTGAGACAAATTAACAAATAGTCCAGTCAAAAAAATGTAAGAGATAGGATTTATTTATTTTGTTTTATTTTTCTTCAGGGTTGCATAAACCACATTGAATTCATAGTCTACCTCTGATTTTCTTGGCAATGTTATGGAAAACCTTATTCTTAAGTCATTACATTACAGATACAGCTGCCGTAAAGGAAATCAGAGAGAATCAATTACATGTGAAGTTGAGAGATTGTGTCCCCCTGTGCTACTTCAGCAAAGTTGCTTACCTGGTTCATTGTATGCGTTCCCTAAGGCTCACAAGTGTGCTGGCTGGCTCAGAATGGGAGTATCTCTTGACTGTCACCAGGAACCTAAGGTGTCTGCACAGGGTCTGTTTGGCGGGTCCACAGTCTTAGTAGTAAGAAAGCTTTCTGAAGTAGAGTTTGTGATTTAAAAAAAGTGAATCTATGAAAGCAGAGAAAATTTGAGTCTGTTATGATCGCTGGATCAGCGCAGAACCTGAGTACATTGTATTGTGCTGCCAACTGAAAAGCAGTAGTCTGATATAAATTTTGAGCAGGAGTGAAGTGTTTTACATGCAAAGAAGACCCAGTATAAACAGGAAAATGACATAAAAAGTAGTGAAAATACTGGAAACTGTTGTGCCAAGAAAATACATTCAGAAAACCACAAAGGCTAAACTGGGAATGGATGCAAACATGAATGATGATCTTCAAGTTAAATTACTAACCAGAGCTGAATTATAATTTAGGATGGTGTCAGGTGCTGGCTAAATGCCACGATTGGCTGTGGAAACTGAGGCTGTGCCAGGATTGACGACGAAATTGAAATTGGAAGTCGCATTGCCAGTAAATGATGAGCCAACAACCAGTGTTGTTGACAAAAGGTAAGCCAGAAGCTGGTTTGATTTGGAATTTGATCCAAAGATTGGGATTGTCATGGGAGCAGTATTAGTCATAGAGGCCAGACTAGCTGCTAAATTGTTCATAAATACTCAGCCAGAAGCTGAGATGTTGTTCGAAGTTTGGGCAGCTATTGAAAGCATTACAGGGCGACAGGCAGTCTGCTGTGAAAGACAAGGGAATTTGAGGTAAAGATATTGAAGCAGACAACTCTATTTGATCTGTTCTGAGCCAATAGTCAGATTAGCAAATGTCTGATTTAACTTGGCCTGCTTGGCCAATCACTGTGCAACTCACAACCTCTTCTCAATATTGTTTCATTGAGTTAAACTTCCTATTTTGTGAAGAAACATGAAAGAATCACTGTATTATAATTACAATTTTGAAATGTTTGATTCCTGAAATTTGGATTGGTAAGCAAAAGTGGAAAAATAGCATCAAATAATAAAGCTCACAATACATACCAAATGGATTACCGACACAGTTCAAAAGTCAAGAATTGATCTTCCACTTATGGTGCGCATATTTTTCAGCAAAAATGGTTTACCTGTGACCATATGTTTTTAAAATGGGAAACTAAAATGAGAAAATTCACAGGACATATTCAGGCCCACATTGGCAAATCTGAGTTTATTTCATAAGAAGGCTTTGCACAATAGGTCATTCTTTGACACAGCAATTTCAAATCAGAATATATCCTGTGGTTTACTGGGAAGCAAAGTAAAAAGATTAAATCTCAACAGCATTGGGACCAAGTTCACAAATAGGGCAACTTAACACAAAAATTAGAATTAAAGTTAAATTAATGAAAATACTTCAACTACAACACTTGGATACTTTCATTTGGGATTGGTGTTTAAGAGCATCCTAGAGAATAAAGAAAATTATACCTTTGGTTCATATTATCTCTTCTATCCTACTGTTCTAGTTAACTGTAGGTGCAAGGATCTTGTGGATTTCATTGCCACAATGTTGGAGACTGGAATTGAATTTTTGCATATGTTTCCCACTTGTTCCCTGTAACTCAATGGAAGAGTAACAAAAAAAAAATTTGTTACTTAAGATTTACATAACTCTTCCATCAAACTTGTAGTGGATAAAGAGAAGAATTTCTGTGAAAATATACCCCACCTTGGTGTCAAATGTGTTGTACATCTAATGGATTTACTACTCTAAGCTAGCTGCAGATTGTGTCAAGAACCTAGGAGTTTGAGAGTGTGCCACCTGAATTCGTGCTTTTCTGAGTTGTAAAACACAACTTTAACAAGAAGTACACTTACTTATGAAAAGCATCATTGGTTGTCTGAAAATACATGCATCCTTTTAAGCTCAGAGGTTTTTCAGTTAACAATTGCTTTAATGTCTAGTGTTTAGTCACATTAAGGAGTAGATCAATGTGCAACTCTATGCATATATTGAGTAAGATATTGACTAAGATTTCAAAATATCTTTTCCTAACATAATATAATTTTTCTTTTTATTAGATTATTGTGCTTGATAGAAAATAATTCAAATGAAAGATTTATTATTAACAAGTTCAATATTAATTTCGTGAAATCACTCTCTACTAATCAGGATATACTTTCTCTGTTGCAGGCAATTCTTCAGACTGATTTCTATGCTTCAAGAGAGTGGTGCTGGAAAAGCACAGCAAGTCGGGCAGCAGCCGAAGAGCAGGAAAATCGACATTTTGGGCAAAAGCCCTTCATCAAGGATTATTTTTGCCCGAAACTTCTTGCTCCTCGGATGCTGCCTGACCTGCTAAGCTTTTCCAGCACCACACTCTTGATTCTAATCTCTAGCATCTGCAGTTCTCAATTTTGCCTAGTTGATTTCTATGCTTCTATGACCACAGCTCACAATAGCACTGGCCACCTCCAAAGCAAAAGCTTGACAAATTGACCTGATATAGGTATTGAGTTCCTTCTTTACATATGCCCACAATCTAAGTCTACTGCAGATACTGTTAATGTACAACTTCTAATTGTTGTTACCTAATAGGGGAGTTGGTGCACTTTTGCCTAGAGAGATATATCTGTGTACTGCTGTCTTTGCCAGCCAGTTGTGTTGAAGTACTGAAATGCCAGGTCTCTGTTTGGCTGACAACTCTTGGAGATGAAATCTTTGCCTTTAAAGAGAAAGAAATCCCATTTCCAGGATGTTCATTGCATGATAGTCAAGCAAAGTGCAAGTCTTCCAGAAATAGGAGGTTTGCCTCTGGCTTTCTTACCAGTAAATGGATTCATTACTCGTGCCTGTTAAATAACTGCTGAATAATGAGTTGCATATGACTTGCACAAATAGTACAGGCATTAGTAACTTGTAAATTTCAAGGGACAGGATTCTCTGGATATGGAGTGGTGCACAATTTCTGCTGCAGTCATTCAGATAAAAACTTCGATGGGGTGTAGTATATGGAAAATCATTGGGATACATGCACATTGAAATAATTGATACATTGGCAAGTTTATGAGAGAACTTGTTTTCACAAACAAGTAACTTGGCATTAACTACACACAGGGCTTTGTGCAGATCTTGAAGCCCACCCTTTCCAGTATGAGTTGTAGCCAATTCCAACTTGTGGACATCGCCATGATGTAGCATTTGAATTAATGTCTTGGGTCAAATATGATCCACCAACAGAAATGAAGGGTCATATTCGACAGAAAATATAAACTTAGTTTCTTTTTCCACAGATGTGGCAGATCTACTGAGTTTTTCCATCACTTCGCTTTTATTTTAGATTTACAGCATCTGCAGTTTTTTTTTTCTTTTAATTATCATCTTATAGCTGATGTTTTCAATTTCACTGTGGCACAATGACTACATGGAAAATCAGACAATGATCTTACAAACTTGGCTTGTGGCCTGGTAGTCTCAGACTGTCACCATTACGGAGAATTCAGGGTCCCACAACACCTTAGTAATCTGTTCTTTAAAAGATAATGGATTTAGAAGGAATGCAGAGTTGTTCTGGGAAATATTAGTGTCTCCGTGAAGCATGAACCTGCTGTTTTCTCTCAGTATGCTGCTACTCCTTGTCTCCACCACTGTCACTCTGCCAGTGCCCTTGTTGTAACCTGTCAGCCATCCCATGTTATTGCAGCCCATGCTATAATGGCACCTATAGTTTACTGCAGAGTCACTGACAGTCTCACAACCTTCCACAGACACTGAGGTCACACTACATAGAGCAATAAGAGAACTAAAGAAACATGCAATATTAAGAAAATACATGAGAATGAATAGTTGAATATTGTGGAATACCAGATAATCTTTTGAATTTAGTTGATAAGGAATGGTTTTGTGGTAAGTAACTTCCAGAATGTAATGAAGAGGATACTATGACGATCCATATGAGTAAACAGTTTAGGTGTGAGTGTGTGGTTCAATGACCATCTAAGGTTGCATTCATGGACTAATGCACCCATGGACAGCAGCATAGATGTAACAGCTGTCTCTTCCCTTTTACCACCTCCTCATTCTTCTCTTCTTGAGGTACTGGCAAATATAGTGCACTTATCATGTCCCGTGACAACAAGATAGAACAAACTTCTAAGAATTAGGACACTCACTGTGGCAAGAACTAGCATCCCCTCTGGTTAAGGCAGCAGAAACATTGCCTTAGCAGGCATGTTTTTTGCTCTATGACGTTCCTCATGGCAATCTAGCTGTCAATATACACATCTGGTTGGGCTGCAAGGTGTGTGTCTTGCATTAAATATAGAATGGATGACCCTTGTTAACAAATTATCAACCCCCAGTGTGGTGTGAAAGCTAAAGTTTTGTGGGAACAGGGCAGACTGATACTGATGTGAGCTTTTATCAAAATGATATGCAGAATGGAGAAAATGGTAAAACTTGTTAATTTTGGTTTCACACATCTCGCATAATTTAAAATGAATGTCCACTATAACCAGTACACTCACATTCGTTTACAAGTATTACTAGTTGTTATTGGATTTTCCCTCAGGTTGTTCAGCAATTGGTAACCTTCATGATTTTGGCATGGGTAAGGGCCTGAGGCGGGAATTGAACCCGGGTCTCTGGCGCTGCGAGGCAGCAGTGCTAACCACTGTGCCACCGTGCCGCCCACAAAGTTGTTATTGGATTTTCCCTCAGATTGTTCAGCAATTGGTAACCTTCATGATTTTGGCATGGGTAAGGGCACACTGCTTTTACCTTGGATGGAAGTGAGAGCAATGCTCTCAGAAAAATCTCGATACATAAGACTTTGCAATCACAGGCAATGCCTTCCCCATATACAGCAACAATTGCTGCAAACTTTACCAAAAGTTAACAGTTCCCTCAAAACACACAGGACTTTCACATTCTCAAATAAAGTCAATAGAAAGTAATCAACAATTAATCTCGGCAAATTGATATGATTATTTTCTGGTGCTGGTAGAAGTGATGGCTGGGGTTGATGACGAAAATGAGACTCCAATGCTAAACTCATGTTTTCTGAAAAAGTGCTGAATTCTAAAATATTGGGTCTCACATCTAATTAATGTTAGATACTCATTGATCTACCTAATCTGAATGCTTCAGGTTTACATCCATTAGGGCTCAAAATGGGTAAAAGCAACCAGGTGCAGTTTTGCCACTAAACTGACATCTATAGTACTTGAACTACCAGCAAATATGGAGGTGAATATTTGCTGATAAAGCTACTGTGATAGCCGCAACAGTTTCAGCCCCGTCTTACTGGAGGAGTAGACTTCTGAGTAAAAACATGGTTGGCCACCCCCCCACCACCACCATGTCGCACCTGAGTGACACGCTTCGAGTGGGTGTCAACTTCAGTTAACTGTTTGCTCGCCAGAGCTTTCCGATTTTTCGATGTTCGGATAAAGGATCTTCTACCTGTACCGACAAAAGTTTTTTTAAATGGAAGAGGAGGAGGTTTGCATCTCCACTTTCATGCTACACACTGAGGGATAGAAATAGGTATACTTTGTGCCTAAATTTTGCGTATAACTTTGGGAGAATCTTGTCATGAAATTATCTGCACATAAGTTGTCAAATTTGTGGTTCCCCTAAATAAGGTTACAATTAATTTACAGTACTTCAATAATGTAAATACTAAAATGTCAATGTGGATTACAGCCACTTTTTATTCATTTCATTATGTCAAGTATTGGTCTAGAAGAAGTATTCTCCCAAAATGTAGTGAAAAATAACAACAGGAATTCCATCCTTCTTGGACATGGTAATGGTGCTCATTTTTCTGTACTACATAGCAAAGACATTCCTTTAATCCAGTGTTCTTCAGATCTGTGTGGACTTTGAAGACTCAGTTTTTGTTACATTTGTTATTCTATTATAAATTCCATTCCAAACGATGTTGACACTGGTAATGAATATACGGGTCAAAATAATTTAGCGTTCTCCACTGAATTAGCCTCAATAGACAAACTAATTATTTTCTAGAAACCATAATTATTTTCTAGCAGTCTTCGATAAAGCAATGATGTGCTTATGGGAGCATAATGTATTTTATTAAGGTATAGTGCTGGAAATGATTCAATTAAAAATCAAAAAAGGACCATAATTTTCCCTGTGAGTATATTACTGCTGTTCAATCATATCTTCTTCCCAATGAGTATTGAATTAGTTTTCTATTGTACAACGTATCTTTCTTCTCCATTTACAATATTTTTTGGTGAGAGTAAAATGGGGAATGTAATAAAGATGAATTTTAATATTTTTGACAGACATTCTGTAATTTTAAGACATAGTAGATATAATTTATCAATGGTTTGTGTTAACTCTGTATTAGACAACTTGCAGATACAGAGAGTCATTCCACATGCTGCTTGCATACTGATAAGCTAATGCATCATCATTTATAATGAACAACTTGGAGATAGTGGCATAATTGTGACAACTTTTCTTTTGTGATGGCCAGATTGCGGATTAATAATGTCATAACTATCTGATCTGTGACTGGTAATTCATTGGAGTGATCATGTTCTTACACTTGATGTGACTAAAAGTCAGAGATGATTGGGGTCTTCATTTCAAAACTTTGATGTATAAAGTCTTGCAACACTTAAGCAGAATGGTTTTGAATTACATCTGATTTTTTTGCTTTTTCAGAATTTTTGTAATAAAAACTCTGGGGGACTGCATATTTAAACAGATGTTAAGCAAAGCAAAATGTAGTCATATTTGTGGCATTACTACATTAATTTTATAATAACTGATATTATTAGTCAAAGACTTTGGTGGCATACTATAAGAATATTGCCTTGAACAGAGCCAGGAGAGTTCCATTTTGACATCCATTTACCCTGATTTATTATTTTTATTGCTTGTGTTCCTAGTTGTACTTAACTCACCTCCTCTAAAAAAGATCAAAACGGAAAGTAATTAAGGAAATTGAAAGAAAATAGTGACAGGAGAGAGAAGGAAAAGGTGAAAGAGGAAAGAAATGAAAGTAATTTACACAACATGTGAGAAGGAATTATGGTTGAAAATGGCAAGGTAAGGGACGGAAAAAAGGTGTGAAGGTCAACTCCCTTTGAGGCAAAATGCTTTGTTGCATTATATTTAATTGTGCCTTCATCCTATATGATTCTCAGTACTAATTAAAGTGTTATACATGTATGTGCTCGTAATAAAAAATGTGAATTTAGCATTTTTATAACAGATCCAGTACTTCATAATTAAGATTTCTTTATAAATTGGTCATTTCTACTTGGTAAGAATAAAACAGAACCAGACATCAGAAATGCATAAATGAATAACTTAACATTTCCAGTGATAACAGAGAACAGCTCACTGCCTGCAATTGGTATGTTCTGGGTTAGTGCCCTACCTCACACCAGTGCAGTAGCACCATCACCACAAGGACCACAGTGATTCAAAGAAAATGACCTCTCTCTCTATCTCCTCAAGGCAACAATGGATGGACAATAAATATGTTTACTAACACTTTGTGGTTTTCCAAATGTTAACTTGCATACCATGAAGACCAGATTCTGTTGAGTCAGATATTCACATCCTGAAACAAATGTCACAAAAATAATCCTACTGTTTTGAAGTAAATTAATGGCAGGGAGAAAATTCTATGGGTCATCAATACCCTATGAAATTCAATCAACATATTTATATCTCCTTAGAGCAGAGAACCCACAGAGGAGATTTAAAATTGGTGTTTAAAATTAGGAAGGATTTTTGGAGAGTAAATAAAGTGGAACAGCTTTTAATGTCTGAACAATTGATAACCATAAGGCACAGATCATATTTGACAATGGAACCAAAAGCAAGATGAAGCATAATTTTGCATGAGTAAAATAATATGTATGCTAGCAAACTGCAATGAAACTATCAGTGAGTCAGCATTTATGAAGAGAGGAAGAGTTAACATTTTAAGGTATTGCCTTTCTTTCAGACTTTTCTCTAAACTACTTGTAGTACCTATTGCAGAGTTCATGCTTCCTCTGATCAGATTGGTGCAGTTACACCTCAGAAAGGCACATGTGCTCATTAAAAATATTGTTTCAGTACCCATTTCTCATGGTCCCTACGACCAAGTGATTGGATATATGCAGTGGAATGTAGATGTTAATATTGCATTATGGCACAGATTCCAGACGAAACAGGCTTGCACCTTTAAGATAGTTACATGACATCATAACATGTGATTTTCTATCTTACCTTCAGTCACTGTTTCTGTGCAATTAAGTCATTGCAGTGTGCTTAGTCACTATGCATGCATAATATACAACATCAGTAGGAAAATAACCCACATTATGTGTATAAGTTTGTGATATTGTACCCATGTAAATTATGTGATTAATAAACTTCAAGATATCTGACACAACAGGACCTGGTCGTCATGGTATATGCTATGCAGGCTAACATAAAGAAAACCACAAAGTGTATCATAGTGGTAGTACATTAAAAGTTCTTTGTAATGGCTGTAAGGTTGAACAAGTGATAGAAGTCTGGCAGTTGTGAAATTTCAACAGGTCAACCATATACCTGTTTGAGTTCAGAACTGAGATTCCCAGCTACAAGCAAAGCTAAAGGCTAGAAAGCCGGAGTGAAGCATATTGACATCTATCTCTTTTGGAGAAAACAAACAATAGTTTATAAGAGACCAAAGACAGCTCCATTTGAAAGATGACTCTTATATGGTGCTGAAAAGACAGCTCCAACCTAATAAACTGATTCTTGAATAGGAAAAAAGAGAGAAAAAAGTAAGAGAATAGTTTTATATATCAACAAACCTTACCTGTTCTCAATCATCAGTTGGTTCCATCATCTGGACACTTGAAAAAAGTTGCAAAGGCAAAGAGAAGATTCACACATCATGTCATCATTGCTATTTTCTCACTGAGGATGCCATCTAAAGGTACAAGCCTGCAACTTAAAAGAACAGCTACTTTAGTGCAAAAATGACAGAAAAAGCAGGGAAGCCAAGATTCCAAATAATATTTTCTACATCTAAGGACATGATTGATTTCTAACTATTTGTAATTATTTCACCAAATTCTCCTTTGTGAGATAAGTCACAGATACCACTAATGAAATGGTTATTAACACATTGGCACCAAGTACACTCCATGTTCAATGTACCTCAACAAACTGTGTCCAATGATGGTTGCCTGTACACAAGTTCACCCTTCCATAACATATACAGAAAATGGGATATTCAACATATTACTTCTTCTTCCCGTTACCCTCAGTCAAGATGTCTCGCAGAAAATAGTGTTTGTACAACAAAACCAAAGCTATATATGCAAGACTGAAAGTTTTAATATGTTAGTGTTTGCTGTATTTGAATCTGCCACTGCATAAATGAATTTACTTAAATATAGCAATAGGCTCTTTTCCCTGGAACATCAGAGGCTGAGGGGAGACCTTATAGAGGCATACAAATTATGAGGGTCATAGATAGGGTGAATAGCCAAGACCTTTTTCCCAGGATGGGGCAATCTAAAAAACTAGGTTTAAGGTGATAGGGGAAGGATATAAAAGGGGCAACTTTTTCACACAGAGGGTGGTGCTTGTATGGATGAGCTGCCAGAGGAAGTGGTGGAGACTGGTACAATTACGACATTTAAAAGGCATATGGATGGGTACATGAATAAGAAGGGTTTATAGGGATATGGGCTAAATGTGGCAAATGGGACTAGATTAGTTTAGGATATCTGGTCGGCATGGATAAGTTGGACCAAAAGGTCTGTTTCCATGTTATATGTCTCTATGACTCTATGACTCCATCCTGTGATCAGATTAAGATCTGAAATGAATCAATCAAATAAGCTCATTTTCCTCAATCTGCCAATTAAGTAATTATATGGAGCTGTTTTCTCTCATTGTCTACTGCAAACTTATCTGCACTGGTCAATATTCACACTGGAATTTTAACATTCCATGTGCTATAAAATTGGATTTCTTGACAACCTCATAAATAGAGCACGTCATTTGTTCACTGTGCAAGCTTGATGCTAAGATCTAGAATATCAAATCATCCAGTGGGATAATGGCAATCTGATCAAGCCATTTTTCACTGTATATCACAGAAACACATGAATGGCTTTAAGTGTCCAGTCTATCACAAATTATCCTGGAAGAGTAAGGGATTTCAAAGGTCTGAGCAACTGGAGAAGCTAGCTATTTCACACTGCTGCTATGTTGTGGTATCACATGACTTCTAACACTGCTACTATGCAGTAGAAACACATGTGGTGTTCACTATGAACAAAATGCTGCTATTGAGCCAAAATGCTATTTTACCCATCACAAAAAACAGTAATAAAGTATACAAATTTCGGTGTGAGTGTGACACCAGATACTTAAGCAATATGTCCTAATGATTGTCAGATCCTCTCAAACAGGATATCTTATCAGTTGTTTGCAATGAACAAGGTCCTGACCACACCAATAAGCTTACACTCAGAGTCATAGAAGCATACAGCACAGAATCAGATCCGTCAGTCCAACGCATCTATGCCAAGTTTCTCTCTAAACCCTTTCTATTCATGTACCTATCCAAATATTCTTTAAATCTTGTAACTGTACCTGCATCTATCAATTCCTCTGGCAGTTCATTCCACATATGAACCACCCTCTGTGTGAAAAACTTGCCTCTCAGATCTCTTTTAAATCTTTCTCCTCTCACCTTAAACATATGCCTCCTAGTTTTGAACCTCCCCCACCGAAGGAAAATATATTTGCTAATTAGCTTACCCTTCATGATTTTACAAAAAACTTCCCTGGAGAGTTGGTTGGCTGGCTGCTGTGGCTCAGATTGGTGTCAACATTATGGATTTGTTCCCAATTTTCGCTGGTGTGGATTTCGGATCATCTCCTTACCATAGCCATGACTGTGGCACTTTAGCTAGGATCTGCCATTGGATAGAGGACAGAGGTAGTTACTTCTCACCCTTGGTTTCCCTCTTATTATGGTATGAAATTCGCAATGGTCAACTACAAGTTTTTGATTTTAAAACTTAACCACTTTATTTATTTTCTTTATTTTGTCACAATCTGGGAACTTTTGTTGGCAATTAAAGAGGAGCCCTTGTTGAAATAGATTCAAAGCCAAAAAGGTTACAGACACTGTATGGCCTTTTATGCATTTTCAATACTTCGATGTTTTCATTCCTGATCTTCAGCATCAGTACAATTTTGCTTTTTAGCTATAACCAGAATTTGTAAATTATTAAGGGTGTTGTAATACAAAAAGGCATATGATTAAACTCATGTAATGGGCACCAAATTAATTTGATTTTTAGGAAGAGTTACTGGGATTTTCCTCATCAAAGTGAAAAAAAAACCCTCCTGCTCTACTCCTCTTGAATGAGACATTTTTAAAAAATTCATTCATTCATGAGGGCATCACTGACTGGACCAGCATTTATTGCCCATCCCTAATGCCCCAGAGGGCAGTTAAGAGTCAACCACATCGCTGTGGGTCCAGAGTTACAGGTAGGCCAGACCACGTAAGGAGCTGAAAATGTCTTGCTGGAAAAGCGCAGCAGGTCAGGCAGCATCCACGGAGCAGGAGAATCGACATTTCGGGCATGAGCCCTTCTTCAGGATCATGCCCGAAATGTCGAATCTCCTGCTCCTTGGATGCTGCCTGACCTGCTGCGCTTTTCCAGCAACACATTTTCAGCTCTGATCTCCAGCATCTGCAGTCCTCACTTTCTCCTCCCAGACCACGTAAGGAGTGCAGTTTCCTTCCCTGAAGGGCATTCATGATCTAGATAGTTTTTTTTTCCCAACAATTTACAATAGATTCATGGTCATCATTAGACTTTTAACTGCAATTTCTAAAATTGAACTCAAATTCCACCATCCGTCCTAGTCGGTTTCAAACCCGGGTCACCATCTGGGTCTCTGGAATTAACTCACAAAACGTGCAACACGGTATTAAACATTAGATATGATTTAGCAATTGGACAACAATTGTTCAATAATCCCGAGTGTGTGAAGAATTATAATGATAAACAATTTAAGATTACAGTCTGGCTTGCAATGTTGTGCACTTGCATGTACTGGAAGCTACATATATTAAAATATATGGGCCTGTTATTTGTAAACAGAAAGAACATATACAGGCACCGTGTCTGTTGCAATTCGACATAAAAGCTGGTACGACAGTTCAGTGGTTAGATTGCTGCCAAGAAACCAGGTTTGATTCTGGGCAACTATCTATGTGAAGTTTGCAAATTCTCTCTGTGTCTGCATAGGTTTCCTCTGGGTGCTCTGGTTTCCTCCCACAGTCCAAAGATGTGCAGGTTGGGTGGATTGCCAAGCCAAATTGCTCACAGTGTCCACGGATGTGTAGGTTAGATGGGTTGGTCATGGGAAATGCAGGGTAACAGGGATAGGGTAGGGTGTATGTGGGATGCTCTTCAGAGGGTCAGTGTGGACTTGATGAACTGAATGGCATGTTTCCACATTGTAGGGGTTCTATGATTCAATTCACTGACATATTTCTTGGGGCAATGCTTGACAAATCACAGTAAACCTGTCTGGTTTAAAATTTGAATGATGTTAACTGTCAACCATTATTAACTTGTGACTTTCCATGGTAATGCCCCTACTAATCAGAGTCTACTTGCCTACCAATCAACACTCTTCTTTCATACAGTGTCTATGTTATTTTTCCCTTTGAATTGGTATTCTTGTGGATTATCCTGATAAGTGCAAGATGGAAAGTTTCAACAAAATATATTTTCTTTCTCAGCATTACACAAGCCTGTGATATATTACATATCTAACTATGAGAGTTGTTAATAAGCTTCAAAATATCTGACTTAATAGAAACCAGTTTTTATGGTATCTATTACATGGGCTAAATACAGAAAAGCAGCGAGTGCATTAGTCTATTAAACCAACACAACCAAAGTATAGGCATCAACAATACAGACTCTTTCATTCCACTTTAAGGTATAATCAAATTACCATGTCTTTATGTCAAATACCAGAGGATGTTAAGGTGGTGGCATCTATTCACTACCTTGTTAATTTATACCCTGTACACAGGGTATTGTCTCATAATTTATTACAAATTTGAGAAAGTCTTATTAAGAAAATTATGCCACTCAAATTAGCACAGTCAGGTAAATGTTGTTAGGTCACACACTACCTCTGGCTTTGCGACTGCAAAATCTACACTTTTTCTTCCTTTCAGATGCAGTTTCAAGACAATGAAAATTAAGTACATTGTTCCATCCTGAACCTTTCAAAATCATTCTAAAAGTCATCTGCCAAAAAAACAATGAAAGAAAAATTGAAAAAGGTATTGAACTATAGAAAATTTAATAACTCTTATTCAAACACTGAAAATCTTACCTTAGATGTGACTGCAGCCATCAAATCATTAAATTTACACGACATATGATAATATCATCTGTATGAAATATTTTATGAAATATTTCCCTATTTCATAGAGACAGTATTAAAATTAAAAGCAATCAATATTGTGAGAAATGCATTACTCAAAGTGACAGTACTGAGAACTCATGCAAGATACATTTTACATTTAAAATCATGCAGCTATATTTTACTTCGCATGAAGAACTATAAGTAACAATTTGCATCACACTAGTTGGTCTGTTTATAAATCATTTGCAACTTAATTGTTATGGAATTATCAGGTCAGGCTTCTTGCAGTTATTTTAATAATCTCAAATTTTAAGCTGAACCAAACAAAATGCATTTGACAGACTGAAAGAAGAAAGGTTTTCTGCAATATAATGGCCCCTCATCGGAACACACCGAAGTGACATGTTCTCTGATAACAACACTTTAATGCCTTGAGTTTAGGCTCTAGGAATACTGGTGTATGAATACTTAATGCATTCATATGAAATTTCTTTGTCTGTTCTTTTAACAGAAGGATTGGTAGACCTATTGAAGTGATAGAAAATACATTTCAATGCATTCTTCACTAGAATTCAAACAGTTTCATTTTAAGGAACTGGCGATGTGATTCTTCTTTTACTCAAAAATACAATACCTGTTTTTTGCCAAACTTGCATACAATTTCAAAAGTATTGTGAAAGGCATGGTTTTGATGTGTACAATTTCTGAGAATATGATTTCATTAATTGCCTTTTTCTTTATTTAAAGAGGAATGACAACCTTTATTCTTTTTAAAAGTATAAGCCTGCAAAACCGCTACTATATGGCACACTCTTCATTTTTTTTAGAATGACATTCTGTGGATGGCAAGGTAGGATTATTATATTACAAGAATTAAGATAGTGTTATAATATTCCAAATGGAAACCTACTTACCTCACTAAATCCTGGACATGTACATTGCTGGAGAACTTGTGACCTCCCTATCATCTTAAGAGCATGTAGTCCAGGGGGAACTTGAGTGACGTTCTCAGAATCTCATGCATTTCAAACATGGATAATTGCAATTTCTGCAAATTACAAGTGGGCACTGAGAGAATTACCTGACCTAAGATTTACAATAAGATTTACAGACACTTTTTAACAGGTTATCGGATTTTATAAAAAGAAAATCTTTTAATTCCAAGGAGTCTGAAGGGGTCAACACTCAATTATGCCCAAATGTTTCAGCTATTGTGTTTTTAGACCTGTTTTATGCATCAAAACTGTTCCAGGCAAACTCACTTTCATGGTAATTCTTGAAATTAAAATTTGTATTTAAAGACCTATCAGCCATAAATAACAATGTGAAATCCTCTTATGACATATGAATACTGAGAACATGACAGTACAATAGACTTTAAATATATTAAGGTATCGTATTGTAACTAATCTGAACAAATGATCATTAACTAACCTCAGTACTTCAATAGTTAATGACTGAAATATTTTAATTTTAGTTACTTGATACGAGAAAAGTATGCGTATGTTTCGATAAAATTAAGTGAAATATTCAATTATATGTATTTTGCAAATTTTTGGAAATAATCCAAAACATAACAGCTGTCTTTGGGCAGTTTGCTTCAGACATTAGTCTTGTTCAGTAGCAATGTCCAGGTCCAGAACAGAGTTACTGTGGCTGATTAAGTGCAGGATAAAAGGAAACCAAGTGATCTAAAGAATGAGGACCTATGAATACCAGTCCTATCAAACAGGTACAAAATATAGCTACAATCAAGGATAAAGATTTAAAACCTATTGAAAGGATAGCCAAAATGCAGACTATGGGACTATAGAACACAAGGCCATCAAAGAGGGAAAAGGCAAATGGAAAGTGAAGCATAATGTGACAATTGTAGGGGATTCAATAAGTAAGGGAACAGGCAACATTCTTTTTAAAGTAGGATCAAAAATTCCATACGGTACTTTGCCAACATATTCCAAAGTGAGAGGCATCTCACACTAGAACAATTACTGGAGAGGATCCAATCATTGTAACTTATATTGGGGCTAACAATATAGGGAAGAGTAAGCAAAAGGTTCTACTCAGAGAATAGCTTGAATCAGGAACTAAATTGCAGAACAGAAATCAAGGTTTATTCTCTGGGTTATTGCCCAATTTACATTCACATTAGTGTCAAGATAAATGGATTATGGAGGTGACTGCATGGCTGAAAGGGATGTGGTTAAGAGGGGTTCTATTTCATATAGACCAGTGGCAGAAATGGAGAGGGTCCACTTAAACTGAGCTGGGATTAGTATCCCAGAAGAAAGCAGAAATCAGTCAATCACAAGAACACCAAGAAAGTGCACAGGAGGTGGGAGGATGCAGATAAGACAGTAAAACACACATCAGCAAGAGATCCTTGGCAGAATTCACCCAGTCCCTGAACAAAGTGCAAGTGGGTGAGACAGTCAGCAAAATACAATGAGAATGGAAAATCTAGATTCTCTATGTCAAGAAAATATAATACTATAAGAAATATCACCACTTCACAGCTGCCCTTTATAGTTCCCTGATACCTTACATTATAGTGCTACTGCCAATCCAATGTACAAGGAGGTTTAGGTTTCCATCTGATGCATTAGAACATGATACATTATCTTAGTTTGCTTTCTTAGAAGTCACTCACTTTATGCCTACTTGAATGCTCACTAGATCTCTGCCTTGCCTTGCCTTATCATTTTGCATAATACCACTTCATTGAGAACTTACAGACCCAAATGTTCCATCTTGCCTTGCCTTTTAGCACAACCAGAGAGCCATGTTTGTAATGAACAGCTGAAGAGGTTGAAATGTTGCTGCACAACATTGTGCTGTATCAGTGTCACAACTAAAGCACATTCCGGGGAGGGGGGTCAGGCCAGGGGGGG
>NC_057718.1:60211277-60244984 GCF_004010195.1 Chiloscyllium plagiosum
GTGTTGGTCGGGGATGGGGGTGAGGGCGGGGGTGCAGTGTTGGATGGGGTTAGGGGTCGGTTGGGGGGGTGCAGTGTTGGACAGGGTTGGCGGGTGGGGGTCGGTGTTGGAGGAGGGCGGGGGCTCGCGTGCTGTGTGCTGCTGCGTCGTCTCCTGTATGGGGAGCATACTTTAAAGTCTTCAAGCCCCAGAGAAAAGGCATTTAATCGATTAACCGAATAATCGATTATCTGAACGAAATAGTGTCCGCCCATCTCGTTCGGATAATCAAGAATCCCCTTACATAGATCCCTGAAAGTTGCCACCCAGGTTGATAGTGCTGTTGAGAAAGCATACAGAGTGTTAGGTTTTATTGGTAGAGGGATTGTGTTCCAGACCCATGTCAAACTCCGACTGTACAAAACACCGGTGCGGCCACACTTGGAATATTGTGTACAGTTCTGGTCACCCCATTACAGGAAGGATGTGGAAGCATTGGAAAAGGTGCAGAGGAGATTTACCAGGATGTTGCCTGGTCTGGAGGGAAGGTCTTATGAGGAAAGGCTGAGGAATTGGGTCTGTTCTCATTGGAGCAAAGAAGGCTAAGAGGGGATTTAATAGAGATAAACAAGATGATTAGATAGGGTGAACAGTGAGAGTTTTTTCCTAGGCTGATGATGTCAGCTTGTACAAGGGGGCATAGCTGCAAATTTAGGGATGATAGATTTAAGACAGATATCAGAGGCAGGTTCTTTACTCAGAGAGTGGTAAGGGTATGGAATGCCTTGCCTGCCAATGTAGTTAACTCAGCCACATTAGGGAATTTAAACTGACCTTGGATAAGCACATGGATGATGATGGGATAATGTCGGGTGATGGGCTTAGATTAGTTCACAAGTCGGTGCAACATCAAGGGCCGAAGGGCCTGTTCTGCACTGTATTGTTCTATGTTTTATGTTCTATGTTCTATTCCAGCAGTTTATGCAGCAAACACACTGCTTGTTCTACAATAAAGAGGACATATCTGAAAGTCCAAGGAGAGTAACCCTTAGTGTATTCCAGGGGGACTGTGGGGAGTCAGAGCATGCTGTCATAGTCATTGAAAGGCATAGTCCAGGGGCCTGGGCACAGTCACTCTGTCACTTGGGCAAACAGGAGAATGAGATGTATCCCCTTACAGTCAGATAATCAGTGCAGTGATCCAAGCAGTCTGGAGATCATAGGAAAGTCAATTGGAGAATTGCGCAGAGATTATTCAAGGGTCTGGTCTATCACCAATCTATCACTGCCATTTCTGGTGAGTTAGGGAAGGGCCACTGTCAGGACTAGAGGGACATGTGCTGAAAGTCGGGGGCAGGAGCGGGGGAGCTGTGGTTATCAGGTGCCAATGCTGAGGTGGGGATGATAAGTTTGGGGATAGGATAAAGAGTGGACTTTTCCTCTGTAAGGGTCTTAAATGTTAGGAAGTCCTCAATGCATCTCTTTGTTTGGCATTCCTAACCTTTAGCCCTGAGACACAGGGAGTAAAACAAGAAGACGAAGATTTAAATATAGGGGTACGATAGGAATGTGGGGAGATTCAGAACTGAAGCGGTAGACAGCGAGTAGAAGGCCCATAAATGTTTAGAATGAGGGAGTAATCTAGATTGTCAGGCTGAGCCTTGAACTAATTCTCTGCAGCTCTAGCTGTGTGACCTTCCACCTTTAGCCAAATCACAAATGCAAATGAAAATGAAATGGTTAATGGAAGCTGGAATAAGGAAAGTAAGTTTCCTTTAGACTGCAAAAGATAACTTCAACTGCAAGTGCTATGAAGTCCTTGAAGAGACAGTTGTATTAAATAGACAGTTATACTTCACAAGTTGTGGATTTTTGTATTCACAGAATTCTGTATGTGTATCACCTGCAGTGATCAATAATTGTACTGAACACAGATTCCGGCGTCAAGTAATCTTGACTGTGACACTGAGCATTGCAAATGTGTAATTGCTATGACACAAGCGATGCTAGAAGTGTCACCTGCAGTCTATACTAGGCAAATTCATTCCAAGTGTCATTAACTGCACAAAGGCTTTCCTCACAAATTGAACTGTATGTATTATCTTTCATGCTTTGTGTACAATGCTGCCTTTCTTGGGTTATGACTGGGGGTGTAGGTGTCATAATCTCCATCGGTATTTGCATGACATGGCTTGTGCAGTATGCATCTGAATAAGGTCTACTGTGTTAACAGTGATTCTTTCAAGAAATTGCTAGAATCAGGAAGGGGCCCAGAGGACTGGAAAATCCCTACATGACACCCCTGTTTAAAAAGGGGATAAGGAAAATCACAGACTGATTAGCCTAACTCAGTTGTGGGTAAGATCCTGGAATCCATTGTGAAAGATGAGATTTTTGAATACTTGGAAGTGTATGGTAAAATAGGGCAAAACCAATATGGTTTCATCAAGGGGTGGTCATGCCTGACAAATCTGCTGGAATTCTTTGAGGAATTAACAAGCAGGTTAGACCAAGGAGAACCAATGGATGGTATCTACCTGGATTTCAAGAAGGCCTTTGACAAGGAGCCGCACAGGCTGCTGAGTAAGATAAAGGCCCATGCTGTTAGAGGCAAGGTGCTAGCATGGATAGAATATTGCCTATCTGGAAGAAAGCAGAGAGTGGAGAAAAAAGGGTCCTTCTCAGGATAGCAACCAGTGACAAGTGTTGTTTCGCAAGGCTCAGTGTTGGGATCATAACCTTTTACTTTATACATTAATGATCTAGATGAAGGAACTGAGGGCACTCTGGTTATGTTTGCAGATGATACAAAAATAGGTAGAGGGACAGGTAGTATTGAGAGGCGGGAAGGTTGCAGAAGAATTTGGATAGATTAGGCGAGTGGGCAAATAAGTAGCAATTGGAATACAATATGGGAAAGTATGCACTTTGGTAGGAAGAACAGAGGCATGGACTATTTTATAAATAGGGAGAGAATTCAGAAACCTGAAGTGCAGAGACTTGGGAGTAAAGGGAAGACATTTTAGAACAGAGTTAAGGAGAAATGTCTTCAGCCAGAGAATGGTGAACCGATGGAATTCATTGCCACAGAAGGCTATAGAAACCAGGTTATTGAATATATTTGAGACTGAAATAGATGAGTCCTTGAATATCAAAGGGATCAAGAGTTATGGGGAGAGAAGGGGGAGAACAGGTTTGAGAAACTTATCCATCATGATTGAATGATGGAGCAAACATGATGGGCTGATTGACTGAATTTCTGCTCTTATGTCTTATGGTGTTATGGTCTTATGGTCTGAGTGTTGGTTCAATTGATTTTACAAGTTGAACCTGTGAAAGTGAGATTCAGTGATCCAAACAAGGTAGCTAGGAACATTAGGAGTGGCTTTTTAGATAAATTCTCCTGATCGCAGGAAGAAAAATGTTATATCATGTGAACATGTTAAAGATATATCATCACAGAGAAGAAAGTAAGGGTGATCACAGGGTCAAGAAGACAAAGGTAGAAGGAGGGATAGTTCACAAAACAGCAAACCTACAATTTGACTAGCCTATACTGAAATACTGGCACAGTTAGATGATGATTTATGTGTTGAAACAATGTCTTTATTGGTTACTCTTGGAAAAGTAACCTCAGGTAGAAATTAAGATACAATTTATGCTAAAATAAACACTGGATTTCACCTAACCAAAGCAGTTGCAGTTCACTGGTGGTATTAGTACCTAAATCAGACCCATATCCAATTCCTTAGTTAGAATATTATATCAACAGGGCTGCTAGTGCTTTATTTCATTCTAAGATTGAGCTACTGATGGGGCACTGGCAAGTACCAACAGCATTAAAAGCTAAGACAGTATCAGCCTTTGTTACACTGAGTGAGTTATATCATTGTCGTGTGATGCCATTTGGGATTACAAATGCTCCAACAATATATTCCAAAGACGTATGAATCACTTCGTAGCTAAAGTGCCATTTTTCTAGTTTATTTAGACGATGTAATAATATACTATAACATCTAAGATTAGCATAAAAAATAATTTGAATTACTGTTTAAAAAACAACAGTTCGCTAACCTAGTAATAAGCCTCACCAAGAATGAATTTGCAAAAGCATAACTTACATATGACATTTCATAAGGCTAAGTGCTATTTTATTTTAGATTAGTGTAAATTCATTTTCTCAAAACTAAATGGGAAATCAAGTGATTGGGAAGATTTTGTGTTTTTTTAATCGAAGATTTGTGCCTAATGCTGGCATATTTGCTGTATCTTCAACAGATTTTTAACAAAAAAAATAAGTAATTTTACTGTCAGCAATGTGCTAAGCAGTCTATGAAAAGCAAAGGCAGACCCAATTAATGAACAAGAGTTAGCTTCCCCAATTTTACAAAAAGCTTTCCAAATGGCAGTTGATTCTGGTGTCTTGTGGATAACGGTCGTCTTATTGCAAGATGGTGAATTAAGAATAGAGGAGTAAGTGGGGTACTTTCGTAAGAAATTGAACCAATATTAGAAGAAGTACTCTACAGTGAAGAAAGAGAATTTGGGACGAGTGTTGGCTCTTCTACATTTTGACAGACATGTGTGCCCATGGTTGCCGAGAAACACTAATATATACAGGACATAATTTGTTAACTTTTGTAGAGAAAGAGACTCAAAACAATGGCTCTGTGGCCCACTGCTGCCTCAAAGCGCCAGGGATCTAGGTTTGATTCCAACCTCGGGTGACTGTGTGGAGTTTACACAGCCTTCCCTGAGTGCTATGGTTTCCTCCCACAGTCCAAAGATGTAACTGTTAGGTGGATTGGCCATGCTAAATGCAGGAATACAGGGATGGGGTAGGGGACTGGATGTGGGTGGTATGCTCTTCAGAGGGGTCAGTGCGGATTTGATGGTCTGAATGGTCTATTTCTGCACCGTAGGAATCCTAAAATGCAAGATAATAACATGGAGCTATTGATTCAGCCATTTAATATAAAAGTTATTCACATTGTTGGATAAAATAATGTCATGGCTGATTCACAATCAAGAATGTGCTTGTACTGATTTAGTTTCAGAATTTGGGATGTAAGTGACAAGAAATTAATTAAATATTATATAAGAACTATACAAGAGTGAATGATTGTAATTTTTTTTTGTATTGAGTATGCGTTTTGTTTACTTGGAAGTGAAATGCTTTTAAAAGCAGAGCATCATTTTCTCTTGGGAGGGAGGCATGTAAGAGATTACATATTTTTCAGGTTTTGGAAGTATGAGCTGAAATAGAGATTGGGTTGCTGTCATTGGAATACCAGCAAAGTTTCACAACTTGAACATCAATTGCTGCATGTTGTTAAACTGTATAGTACAACGTTGCTTTTTAGAAACACAAAAAGTGAGCTTTTGAGACAGAAGTTAACCAAGAATGTTTTAAGTTGAGGGAATTCTGCACGGCAACATGTCTCAATTACTTGAGCTTCACAGTGTTGGAAAAGTGGTACGTGCTTGGAGGAGCCAACCATTCTATACAACCGAGCATGCTGAAGACCCCAGAAGGCTAAAAAAAAAGGTTCCTGCAAGTATTTCAAAGATCACCTAATCAACTATTGAATCAAATGATGACTGCCACTGTGCAGATGACAACATCTCATCAATACAAAAACAAACTTTCCACTTTGTGGCTTGGACTTTCAATCTTCAGAATTTAATTTATCCTCTACATTTCTCCCATCTGTAATACCTGTGTTAAACTACTTGGCTTTGGTCTGTCTTAAATTGTCATTGAGTGTGTGTGTGTAGTTGGGATTTTTGAAAGGCTACAGTTTAAGCTGCACAAGTTAGAAGTGCTTTTTTCCTGCTCGTTTTTTTCAATTAAGTATGTTACGATAAGTAGAGATGTTATTGCTTTTACTGAAGTAAGCTGGTGTGAATTGCTTTTGTCCTGAGTAGTAGTTAGTCAAACAAATTGTTCATTTTGGTAGTCTTGGTGGGATTTTATATATTTATGCATTTTCTGATGGATTGTGGAACAGTGAGATTTGATTATATGTGCACCTTTTCCAGTTAAGTGATGACAAATTTATCTGCTCTTTTGTCATTCCCAGTCTGCTGTATTCTCCTTAAATTTGCAACTCCTACCCTCCTTACCCTTTTTGTTTCTATCATTATTATTTTCCCATCTATATCCTAGTTTCTTCAGTACATTCTGAGGATCCTTCTAGCATTCCCATGCCTTCTATGTTTCAATCTACTTTTCCTTTCTGCCTAACTTGAATCTTTTGAGTTGAGCCCCCTTTAAGGTTAAGACTGGCATTTCTGCACCTGTCTGGATTGCTGGCATTAGCAAGTGTGGTTGCCTTGGCTTGGGAAGGATGGTTAGTCTGGTCCCTTACATCTCTTACATTGTGAGTGTTCACAAACAATAAACAAGACCCCTAGTGACTGGACCATTTCATGAACAAATTGATCCAGTCAGGCTTTGCCCCTTATATGACAAGCATTTAGGAACACTAAGCAAGACCGCACATTAGCAAGTGTGGTTGCCTTGGCTTGGGAAGGATGGTTAGTCTGGTCCCTTACATCCCTTACATTGTGAGTGTTCACAAACAATAAACAAGACCCCTAGTGACTGGACCATTTCATGAACAAATTGATCCAGTCAGGCTTTGTCCCTTATATGACAAGCATTTAGGAACACTAAGCAAGACCGCATATGCCTGAAACTTCCTATGAACTGATTAATCTGGTCAGATGACTGTACCCCCAGCATCTCCACCTCCCCCCCCCCCACTGCCATAAAAGTGCTTGCCAGACATCTTACACATTAGTTAGGTTTGTGAACACACATTCCCTATTTTTGCCAAACAGCATTGTGCCTGTGGACACAATTTCAGGTGACTGCACATTAATAAGCATTCTTGGCAATATGACCAATTATGAAAGTGTTCAAGATTTTGAATGCCAATCCATTTGACAATTGAAAACTTAACACCAAGATCGTAACCTTCCATCGGAGAACTGATTTTTGCTCTCTGCCAAATTAAGCTCCGTTACTGCCCTTCTACAATTTCTACAGGGAACCCAGAAGATTTTGCCTCAAGGATACTAAGAATGAAGAAGTTAGGAATACTAATATCAACTCAGATGTAGTGCTGGAGAATATCAAGGGCTAAAATGTGACAAAGCTCCTGCAATCTGATTGGCTACTTCCTAAGGTTTTAAAGGAGTAGCTGCAAAGATAGTTGAAGCACTGGCCATAAATTTCAAAAACTTCTCTAAATTTTTGGAGTGTTTCAGCAGACTAAAAGTTAACAAATGTAAAGCTCTTATTCAAGAATGGAGGGAGAGAGAAAACAAGGAACTGCAGGCTAGTTGTTTAGCATCAATCATTGTGAAATGAAAGGAATCTATCATAAAAGAAGTCTTAACAATGTAGTTAGAAAAACATTCTACGCTTAGAACATGTTAATATGGTTTATAAAAGAAAAATTCTGTTTGACAAATGTATTAGTGCATTTTGAGGATGCAACTATTTGACTGATAAATTGATACCAGTATCTGTAGTGTTCTTGGACTTCTACAGAAGATTTAAGAAATGTTTCACTAAAAGTCAAAACATAAGGGAAGAGCCACAATTTTAGAAATGTATGTTACTGGATAGAGAATTGGTTAATGGACAGGAAGCAGAGAGTAGTGATACAGTGAACATTGGTTGGGCTAAATTTGGAATATTGTATGCAATTCTGGTCTCCCTCCTATAAGAAGGATGTCATGAAACTTGAAAGGATTCAGAAAAGATTTGCAGGGCTGGAGGGTTTGAGCTATAGGGAGAGTCTAAATAGATTGGGACTATTTTCCCCTGAGCATTGGACGCTAAGGGGTGACTTTATAGAGGTTTATAAAATCATGAGCGGCATGGATAGGGTAAATAGACAAGGTCTTTCCCCTGGGTTGAGGGAGTGCAGAACTAGAGGGTTGAGAGGGGCAAGATTTAAAAGGGACTTAAGGGGCAACTTTTTTTGGAATGAGCTGCCAGAAGAAGTAGTGGAGGCTGGTACAATTACAACATTTAAAAGGCACCTGGGTGGATATATGAACAGGAAGTGTTTGGAGGGATATGGGCCAAGTGTTGGCAAATGGCACTAGATTAAATTAGGATATCTAGTCTGTATGAACGAGTTGCACTGAAGGGTCTGTTTCTGTGCTGTACATTGCTATGACTCTATGAATAAATTTTCAAGTTGGTAGGCCATTATTACTGGTGTTCTGCAAAGGTCTGTACAGAATCCTCATTTTTTACTGAGGACTAAAATACGGGGAAATTTCTTCACTCAAAGTGTTGGGAGCATTTGGGGATTCTCTACCCCAGAGGACTGTGGATCTATAGAACATTTTTAAGACTGAGATAGATACCAGTTTGGTGTCTCAGGGAATCAAGAGATGAAAATGGATGGGAAAGTGATCTACAATGATGATATTGAATAGTTGCATAGGCAGAACAGGCTATTTGGTTTTCTGCCGCGCCTATTTCTTATATTCTTAGAAATGTAAATTTTATGATTCTTAAAATTAATTCTGTGAAAAGTTGACAAAGTCCAAATGATTGAGCTGCCAGGAAAATACAAATAGACAATTTGTGTTACTACAGATACATGTCAAGTCAAAGATTCTTCAATATTTAATTCTCCTCAAAAATGATTCAGAGGGAATTTTATATCTAAACATGCAACAGCAGTTCATTCACACCAAAAAAATGGGTAAGAAATTGAACATTGTTGAACTGGCAAAAATAATTGGTTTTGCAGTTGTTACATTCTCCACCCACGAATACTTGAAAATGTTTATCTAAAACAATTAGGCTATTTGCAACTACTAATGAGAGATTTTACCTCAGGTATAAAACTCTTAGGGAAATTGTTTTGTCTTCACATGTAGCAGGTCACCAGAAAGGTACTCTTGCATCCCTTAGCCACTTCACCCATCTAGCACTCACCTCAGGGCTTTTACTGAGGGGCTGGTGCTGAGAAGCATATAAGTTGTTTTATGAGATGTGTCAGCTGTTTGCAGTGACACAGTTGTTTCCACAGGTTTGAAAACTTACTAGGACTTAGAGATATACAATATCAAACACATCTAAAACTTTCTGTAGCTGAGCACTATGCATTGTTTCTATGAAAGTATTCCTACAGTGATAGCAAAGAAAAATTTACATGTTTTAAGTTCTTTAGTTTATTCCTACACTTTGTTAAGGTCCGTATTAATAGCAACTTCAGTGATCCACTATTTTAAAATACATTATCATCTAAGTCTTTAGAAGGATTTTTTTTCAACAATGTCCAGTCTTTAAATCCTATCTGAAACATAATTAGTAAACAACAAAGGTCTGGATATGTATAACAGCATTATGAACACACTTTAAAAATGAATAAAATCATATTATAAGTATTGATCATCGTATCATTAACATATGCATTCTAATTTTTCTACACAATTTTGGGGTGCAAATTGCTATATCTGATCTCTGCCTGTGCTTCATGTTATTGCAAGTGGCTTCCATGTAAGCCTGGCAGCCAGATAAAACAGACTTTTGTGCATATTTTTATGAAGTCTAACACCTGCTACTGAATTCCTTCTAGAAATTTGGCAATAATATGTGAAAACCTGCTCTTCTCAGGATCCTAGGTTTGCATATAACCTAATAAAAGATCCTTAGGGTTGCTGCAGGCCAGCACTAAAATGTAAGATATTTTCACTTACCTTTATGTGGAGCTGTGGGGGAACCTCCTAAGCTTACAGCATTCCTGTAGACTTTTGCTAGCCATTTGCTTGTTCTCTTCCCCTGCCTCTCTCCGATCCATAGCTTAGGTCCACTTCCAATGAAGCAATTAGTTCAAATTAGATAGAGCAAAGTGTTGAGCTATTCCCAGAGGCATGATAAGCCCTGAAGTCATAATTATTAAAATAAGGCTCAAGATTCAATTTCATATGAGCTTCAGGGCCTCAACATCGAGTATATCTTCCACACATACTTCTTTTACTAAACTGACTAACTTCTGATACATCATTGTGAGCAACATCGTATGTTGATTCCAGTAGAACAGCAACTCCTGGTTGCTCTTCTTCTTTGCTGTAGCCTTCTCTTGGATGACTCTGTAAATTATTTGCTTCCTACTTGTGTTGTGCCTCTATAGGGAAGACATAAATGGGAAGGTACCTGATAAAGATTGAGTATCGTTCAGTTGTTATGCCTTTTACCTTTTAGCTGCATGGTTCTGTGTTCTGGCCTTACTCCAGAGCCAGAGCTCAGAAAGCCAGGTTGACACTCCTGTGTGGTATAGAAGGGATGCTGCATTGTATTGCATTGCTACCTCTTGAGTAAGACATCAAACTAGGTCCCTACCTGCCTACTCCGGTTGACCATGTTGCTGTTTGCTGGAGTTTGCTTTGAGCAAATTGGTCAACATTGTTCTAGATTACAGCATTAGCTATATTTCAAAAGTACTTTATTGGCTGTAAAGTGCTTTGAGACATCCGGTGTTTATGAAAAATACGATTTAAAGGTGAAACATTTAAAATTGTGTCACAAAAGACGAGGAAAGAAGGAATGTCTGAAAGGCAGAACAACTGTGAGGAGACCTCTGGAATCTCTCCAGTGAAAGCTGGTTTTTTGACCAAAACTTGTGCTGAATTTAACTTGTCCCTGGTTTGACAAGTAACTCAAGTAATTTTCCCTCCTTTTGACACGTTTAGCTTTAGTTGAATGAAAGCTGGGGGTAAATGGTAGAATTTCAGAGAGAATAGGTTTCACTGACTATCTTATCACATACAAACATAGACTATTTTGAGAATGGGTATATCTTACAGTTAACATTCGAACAGCATTTAGGAAACATCTTAGAGTGTGACTCTTCAGCTGCAAACAGTTAAATAGTATTAACATTTCTTTTAAAATTTTGGTAAGCCAGCATTTGACTGACATGGATATTAATGGTTAAAAGGTTGGGAACAAAGCTTTCTGCAGGGAAATTCAATTTTTTTTTTATTTGGAGTATACTCCCTCTCTCTCTTCTCATAGCAGCTGGCCAGCATAAGGTACTGCTGTCATACATAGAACTGCATTGCCAATTAAGGCAATTGTTCACAAGATTATCTGGGTCCAAGGAGGAAGAATCTTAGTCCTGTAATAATTCCAGATCTCATTACCCAGCCATGCCAGTTAATCAGCAATAGTGCAGTAAAGTTAGCAAAAAAAAATCTTGCAGTTAACACTCCAAATTCACCATGTTTACCTTCCTCAAAATGAAACAACTCACAAGTGCTAATTTCAGGATGCAGAAACTGCTCACAATGCAATGGTGAGCAATATGACTCCTTGTAAGATGCATGCGTACATTAGTCACATTACACCATCGTAAACTATAGGCACCGAATTCTGGACAGAACAGCATATAGTGTCATTTCAAACTTCCATGTCATATTTTCAGCAGTTGTTGCAACAAGCTTCAGAGATTCATCAACAACTAATCAACTATATCATTAATAACTGCCTACAATGTAGCAAATAGATATAAAGTGGAAAGCTAACATTGTTTTAATGTCTAAGTTCATAATAGTATGCTAAGCCTACTTTGCACCAATCGTTTAATCCAAATAGTCATGTGATATACCATCACTGATATCTCTTTTATGCTTACTTATTTATACACTGTCCAGTGGGACATTACATTTCATTTTAATAATATCGTTATGATCGTTGTAGAGACAGACAACTTTTGAAAAGAGACAAGTTTCCCCTCAATCATTGGATAGAATTAAAGCACAAGATTTCATCCTTTAGGACTTCTACTGTAACAAACAAACTAAAATCAAAAATAGATCAAACATTACTTTATGAACAGCGAGTAAACTAAAGTATAGGAAAGGGAGAAAATCCTAGAGCAACTTAACAGGCTTGCCAGTATCTGCAGAGTGAGAAAAACAGGGTTCAAGCTTCGAATCCGACATGACTTCTTCAAAACATTAAATCTGCTTCTCTGTCCACACATGCTACATGCTACATTTTTCTGACATTTGCTGTTTTTATTTTGGATTTGCATCATCTACAGTATTTTGGTTCACTAAATTGAAGGTACTGATGCATGAATTAACAAACGCAATATTGACATGTATGATAAGGTTTTATTTTGCTGTCTACACTTCTGGGAGATACGTAACAATACAAGAATAAATCCCAGATTATCACCAATTTCCTAGCAGACTCACTTACACTGCCACATCAAGCTGAAATCCATAAAGTCCTTCAAAAATCATTCCCCTAAATCTGAGGTCTTACAGATCTAACTTTTATCAGTTAAGCCCACCTTGGCAACTCCTGTTTGTTTAAATCTTCAAAAGTCCTGTCTCTTCTATCTTCTTATTTTTGAAGAGAGCACAAGTTCTCACAAACATCCTCTTAATGGCTAACATCGTACAGTCTTTCTATGTTCTTCACGGATGTAGCTATGTTGTTCCTCCAAACAACATCAATTTCTTTGTCTTTCTCTCTCTTTGAATGTCAAAGGCTGCTGCCCAGGTTCTGTAAGGTTGCCTGCTAGACTGTGAAATATATTATGATAATCAAGTCAATTTCATTTAAGTTTTTTTCCCCTTGCTAACTCGATCATGCAGATCTGTTTCAAAACAGGGTGGCTTGATATGACCTCACTGTCTCCCTTAAAATATTCCGTTTCACTGTGAGCCAAAGGAGATATTTCAAAATACAACCTGGAAAGTTCGGCATTGAAAACATTATATCCTTAAAAAATACTCTTAAAAATTGAAATGTAATTAATATATGTAGATCTGGGAGTCAAGCTCTCATTCTAATAACTTCTCTCAAAGAAGATCATAAAATGTAAAATGTTTAAAAGCCTGCTATGAAAGGAATTAGAAAATGTGTATAAATTGCTTTAGCTTGCTGGGGATGGGTTGTACGGATTATCACCTTATCCATCTCAAGTACTATCTCTTAAATAACTCCTTCATTTGTGAATATAGGTTAAACTGTCATTGATCACACTTACCATAACATGCAAATAATTTTATTGATGGCATTTGTGCCATCCACAAGAATAATTTTTGTAAGCATTTGTGAACAATTTAGTGTTGCACATTAATCCACAGAGCAGTGTTTGCCAGGAGGGCTTCTATTTCTGCCACTGTGTCACACCATTCTCATAACTCAGCATTGCTATAGGCCTGCAAAGAAAGTGTAGACAACTTTCAGACATCAGCTCCTTTAACATCCACAAACTTTCACTTCTAAGCTGCACAGTCATTGTAACTACCTACAGTTGAAGTTAAGGTAGCCCTGTATCTACCTTTGTTATGGCTTGACCCTATTAAGAGAAGTGCCTTATGCTGTTTGCTATCAGGTATCTGCATCTGACCTGAGATAAGGTTGCTGATGTTTTCACAGCTGTGGCCAAGCAAAACAACAGCAGGTACATAGTCCAAAGGTTTGTTATGTTTGCATTACTGGATATTATAGGAACATTGGAACAGGAGTAGCCCCATGAGCCTATTCCATCATTCAGAAAGATGAAAGTGATCTGTGTCTAACTCTGTATGCCTGCCTTTGGTCCATATCCCTTGCTTAACAAAAATTCATTGAAAATTAAAAACTGATCCAGAGTGCACTACTGTTGTAGAAGAGATTTCTAAATATATATCACCCCTTATGCATGTTGAAGATCAACACAAAATGAACTGCTTAAAAGCTCTTTTTGATTTCTCTTTCTGTTTCAATGGGCAATTTGACAATTTATGTCCGAGAGAACTACTGGCAGATTTTGTCAGTGTGTTTTTTTGAAAATACCAAAATGATCTTCTGTGCTCCATTTTCTACTTTGAATATCACAGGCTGCCAAAAAGGGTCTGATCAAAATTAAGAGTTGAACTTAGATCAGGCTACAGATCTAAAAAATACACTCTCTATTTTTCACCAAAACTCTTCAAAATTTGGAAAACAGAATACAGCTCATGGCTGTTTTATTGATGAATCAAGGCAACGGCTGAAAGATATTGTCACCATGAAAGCTTCCAAAGAATTTGAAAACATATGTTGTGCACTTTGGTGCTAATTGGGAAAGATAAAACCATTTTCACACAACATTAAGCCTTTAAGGGTATGGAAACACATCTACATTATCAACAATATAATGTGTAACTCTAATGTTTTAAGACTATTTTTAATAATACATATCATTGTTATGAATGTACTTTCTAGTGTATCCATTTGCTGTTGTACACTACCATTTGAAAGACTATTGTACAAGGAAAATATATTTTCATGTTGCCAAATAATAAAGAAATTCAATGCTTAGGGGCTCAATGAAACTGTGTCACTGAATCTGGACACTTGTAAATTTAGTCAGATGCTACAAAGGGACAAAACACTTTTGATGAAAATGCAGCAGGATAATCAGAGATGAAATGGTCAATGATTCATGAAGGATGTCACATCCACACTATTGTGAGATCAAAGTTGGATGCTGTTGATAGATAGCATTATGACAGTGACAGAGAGAAACATTGATCTTAATCCATCCTATCTCAACACCCAACAACTTGGTTAAATTTAAATTTAGAATTATATGGCCCATCCGCAATTAGCCTTATTTCTGCCTGCTGTAATATTTGCAGCTTCAATTCATATCTTTGATAAAGTTCTTGCTGAAAGCAGACAAATGCCTATTTAACGCTCAGAAAATAAACAAATATGAAGGGTCAGAGGAGATCAACAACAGGAATTTAGTCCTTTTATCCTGGGTATTGTGCCGCAGAAGGTTCAATAGCATGATCAGGTCAGAAAAGGTGAACGACATGGCTCACTTAAATGCAATCTATTTACTCTGCCTTCTCCTGCACAGCATTGCTCATAGCAATAATACTTGCAGCTATAGACTTCCCTATCCGTCAAGGTATTTTCTCACATTTCCACTTGATCAATCACATTTGCCTTCAACTTACAGCAATATCACAATAACCGCTCACTTTCACCCTTCATGAATATCCATTGTTTCAAAACATTCCACTTCTCAAACTCATAGGTCTTTTCTTTCTTTGTAGGCTGGGAAGTGGATGTAGTTCTCCAGTCATCTCCACCTTGATAGCTGTAGCGGATGAGATAATAGAGATAAGGCCAGGTTTCCTTATGCCTATCCATTGTTGATTGGAAGTATGGGGGTTGTATGGTAGAAAACACTCATTAAGTTAAAATGCAGCTGTTTGTGCTGAAGAGTGATATTTTGCACAATTATGACTTGGAACCTTCTCATCCTGCTGTTTTTTTTTTATTCACAGAATCCCTATAGTGTGGAAGCAGGCCATTCAGACTGTCGAGTCCATGCCAACCCTCTGAAGAGCAGCCCACCAAGACTCTGAATTTCCCACAGCTAATTCACCCAACCTGAACATCTTCAGACTGTGGGAGGTATCTCTGCACCAGAGGAAACCCAGGCAGACATGGGGAGAATGTGCAAACTCCATACAGACAGTTGCCTGAGGGTGGAATCAATCTTGGCTCCCTAGTGCTGTGAGGTTGCATTGCTAACCACTGTGCCACCCTATTCATGTCATTCATCTTCCATGTATGATTTCTTCAAACAATCCCCAAGAAGTGGTACAGAAGAATGATAAGACTCCCATCAGAGGTAATTCATTTTCAGATACAGCATTACAGGAATCATGTATGCAGTCTACCAGTTCAGACAGACACAGCTTGATGGGACTGCCAAGATAGGTTGCTATGGGCTGTCCAAGCATTTGACACAAGTGATAAGAGCAGGCAATGAAGATAGGAATAGCAGTGGAGGGACCCTGTCATGGTGTGTAGGCTCTTCCAAGCTTTGTTCATCTGGATGCACATGGAAGTGGAGGAAAGGTGTCACTGAAAAGGAGCAGCATTTCAAGAGACACCATACCTTAGACTGGCATTATAGAAGTCCTTCCCAGCCATGAGTATTATGATGCCAGATGCTGGGAACATTGCAGCGAGGAACTCACTGCCTGATTCCCTACAGTCAGTCCACCATCTTCAAGGTACCTGTCAGGAGTGTGATGGAAAACTTTGCACTTGTTTGGATAAGCACAACCCAAAAAAGATTCAAGGAACTTGACGCTATCCAAGACATAGTAGCCAACTGAATCCGTACCATATCCTGTTGGCTTTTATTCCTACCTTCCCTGGTCCATCCGGTTTACTCCAGATATCAATAACACAAAAATAGTCATAACAACAGGGTATAAACAATTCTTATTTATGTGGAAAGCTACATGACAAAGTACTGCAATACTAACAATTAATCAGAGAGTTACCCATACAATTCTTACAATTGCAATTGACCTGGTTTATATATACTTGTCTGAGGATCACACTGAAACAGATAATCAGCCTGCTCTGTCCCATCCTCCATTCAATAATCAGATGATCCCTGTACCTGAGCTGGTTATCACTCTGAGGTACATTCACTTATACTCCTTTGCATGCAAGCACCAGTCCTTGACACTGTTCCTCTTCAGCAATTGATTGCTTGACCAAGGCCAAGCACCAGACATATGTGACATCTGTCTCTGTCCCTTCACCTTTCATTCATTAGGATATCTATGACTTTTCTCTGAAGGAGGCTTATCTCTTGGTTTAGCAAACCTTGACCCCCGGCCAGCCTGCTCACAGCTGCTCATATAAGCTATTTCATTGCAGCTTTTATGTCATTCAATCAATTGTGTGGTAGTTACACAGAAGAACCCTGTGATTAAATGTGTTCTATTGACAAATGGTTACCAATCACATCTCGTTCCTTGCCTTTGGTTTTTAACAGGACTTGACTCAAACAAACTCTGTCACCAATTCAGCATATCTCCTACTGAGTCACAACACTTAATTTAAACACACATATCCCTTCAGAAAACAGTAAGTCATTTTCTGACTGATCATCCTTCCAACAGAGCAGGCTTGCATGGTTTTTCTCATTTTGGCTGACACTGTAATTTAGAATTACAATCTACAGTGTTCGCTCTGTCCACTACTGCTGCAAAGAAAAACATTGTATACTGTATGTAAGATGCACTGCAGAAATTCACCAAACCTTCTAAGTGCCAGCCCTGTCAAACCAAACTATAGTCTCCTGTGAGATGTGTTTAATTGTGGGCTACAAATTGCAAGATTCACCAGATATAATCCAGATTCATTAAAGTATGTAAAAGTGAAATAATTAAGGATTATTGTAATTTTGACTGCCACTGGCAATGGATATCCACTTGCTCAATTTTGAAGGAAGTCTTCTTTCTGGACACTGCAAATGTCTGTGTCAACTTGATGGGAATCTCTGAGAGACTGGTGCTTGGTCACTTTCAGCAATTTTACTTGCTGTCATTATACCTTCAAGTATAAACAGAAATTGCTGGAGAAACTCTGCATCTGTACATCTGATCTGTACATCAAACTGCCTAAAATTAATTTGGGTCAATTAACATTGGAACTTCTCAATGTTGTGCTTAATGATTTGTAAACCTACCTCAGGATGACTTCTCATACTAGCAATGAAACTGTCACTGTTCTGTAACATTCAAGTAATTGCAAACATATGGCAAATCTGTAAGGAATTGTTCTATAGTGATCTAGTGAACCACTGCTGCATTGTGGGTCTTCTTCCATTCTGAAGCAGAGCCAAATTGAACTCAAAACATTCACTTTGTTTCTCACGCCATAGATGCTGCCAGGCTTGCTAAGTTTGCCCAGCATTTTCTGTTTTTATTTTAGATTTTCAGCATCCACAGTATTTTGTTTTCAATAATTTGGATATACATTATGTAGGGGATATCAACTCATTCAAGCTGGATTGGTTGGCTTATCTCCTCTGTACTGTGCAGTTATAGATATTTGAAGAGAAGGATACTGTTACTGCTGCGGATAGTCTTTCAGCTATTGCTACTTCTCTTGTTCTTCATCTAAAGTGCAGATTACCCATGCTGCCCTGAGGCTTATAGCTACTAAGTGCAGATCAAAAGCAAAATCTTCCAAGAAAGTAGAAATAACCTGAAAGCACAGACAGTAATAAAATGCTACAAAATTAAGTTGAGGCTCTTAATGTTGTGATTCCTCTCTGCTGTGCATAATGATTTGTGAACCTTTTCCAGCATGATTTGACATACTTGCATTAAAACTGACAACGTTGTTTCACATTCAGCTAATTGAAAAGATATAATAAACATTTAAAGGCATTGTGCTTTAGCCATCACTGATATTAATGCAGTGTATGGACTTTGTAGCTTTTTTTTCTATACCTCCTATAATAGGGCAGTGGCCTGTCTCCAAAAGAACGTGGACAGGTCATCTTTTCACAGCATGGTTACTCACCAGCCCATATATGAGTCTTATATTCTATTTAACATCCATGTAATTAGATAAAGGAGAGAAATGAAAAAGTCAGAACTTGAAAAAGAATATTTAACTAACTACATAAATGAAATGATTTTGGTGTCACTGACTGACTAGATCATGCTTGGCTCATTGAATGATCTCTCTTTGAATGGAATAAATTGTCTTAATCAGGAAAGGTGTGCAACGACGTACACAATGCAGTCACCATCAGAACTCAAGTCATTGATAACATAGTGCTAATATTTTTCCACACGGCTGACCTGCTAAAAGGAGAAGATGTGTCTCTGTCTTCTCTTCTAATGCAGCAGTGATTTCCTGGATCCAACCATGCATGAATTCATGACATGCAAATTGGTAGATGACATTTGGATGAACTCGATGGCTCAGGATATCAACAGAACAGTCTCGTTACAGCTACCAGCAAAGTTGCCATCACAATGCAGCGCAGGCTTCACTTGAAGTGTACTGGGACCAATGTCCTGGGGAATCAAATAAAGTCTGTAGAGCGAGCTTTAAACTAATTAGAGGGGAAGCATTTAGGAGAGGAGAAAAGTAGACAGAGAGCAAGGGGATACCGCAGCATTACAGTTGGAGAATGACTCCCAGAGTAGGACAGGAAGGGACAGAACATACAAAAATAGCAGTAAATAAGATTAAAGGGTGAAAAAGGGGAGAAAAAGACAAATTTAACAGCTCTTTTATCAAATGTATTTAGTAATCCAACAAAATAAATCAATTAACAGCACAATTAGACGTTAATGGATATTACTTTATAGCCATTACAGATAGAGACATGATTACAAGGAGATCAAAGCTGGGAAGTAAATTTTTGAGAGTTTATAGATTTTTAAAAGGACAGGCAGGAAGGAAAACTTGTGCTTTATTACTATGGAATGGAATAAATATGATTGCAAGACACGATGGGGCGGCACAGTGGCTCAGTGGTTAGCACTGTTGCCTCACAGCGCCAGGGACCTGGGTTCAATTCCCGCCTCGGGCAACTGTCTTTCTCCCCGTGTCTGCGAGGGTTTCCTCTGGGTGTTCTGGTTTCCTCCCACAGTCCAAAGATGTGCAGATTAGGTGAATTGCCCATGCTAAATTGCTCATAGTGTTAGGTGCATTAGTCATGGGTAAATGTAAGGCAATGGACCTGGGTGGGTTGCTCTTTGGAGGGTCGGTGTGGGCTTGTTGGGCCAAAGGGCCTGTTTCCACACTGTAGGGAATTTTAAATCTTAAAAATTATCCTGGACCAGAAGACGTAGACTTCATTTGGGTGGATGTAAAAATTAACAAGAGGAAGAATGTGCTGGTAGAAGTAGTCTATAGGCTCTGAACTGCAGTTGTATGATAAGGAAGCAAATAAATCAAGAGATAATAAGGACATGTAAAAATGGCAATACAATAATTGGGGTGATTTTAATCTTCATGTAGCTTGGGAAAGTCAGATTATCTGAGATAACCACAAGGAAGAATTCCTAGAGTATATTTGGGATTGTTTCCTACAGCAGTATATTGTGGGTCCAACCAGGGATAGAACTATTCTGGATCTGGTGATATCTAATGAGACAGGTTTAATAAATGATCACAGATTAAAAGAGCCTCTTGGAAACAGGGGCTATAACATGGTCGAATTTAGCATTCTGTCTGAGAAGAATAAACTTGGATTGGAAACAACTGTACTAAACATTAGTAAGGGTACTCACAAAGGAATGAGATCAGAGCAAATTGAGTGGACTGCAAAAGGAGTTTAGCAGCAAAGATGGTTGAAGAACAATGTTAGACATTTACGAAAACAGTTGATGATTCACAGTGAAGACAAAACCAAGTGAGGAAGAAAGATTCTCACAAAGGAATAAATTGACTATAGGGTCAACCAGGGAAAGCAAGAATACCATCAACTTGAGTGAAAGCACATACAATGAGCAAAGATCAGTGGTGAAACAAAGGATTAGGAAAATGTTAAAACTCTTAAAAAACAAACAAAAAAGAAAAAGAGGGTAAAGGTACCCTTCAAGGATAAACTTACAAGTAATAGTAAGACACACAGCAAAAGATTATTTACATTTTTGAAAAGGAAGAGAGAGAGAGACATCATTGTTCATATAGGCCCCTTAGAAAATGAGCCTGGGGAAACAGTAGTGGGGGACAAGGAAATGAAAAAGGAGTTAAATAATTACTTAGCATCTGTACTCACAGTAATAGAAACTAATAGAAGAAAATCCAAAATTATGAAAGAATCAAGAGGAAAAAAAGGAAGTGCAAAGATAAATAAAATAACTACCATTTGAGAAAATTTGCCCGGGAAACTAAAGGGGCTAAAGAGCGATAGGTTGCCTGGATCTGACGGAATTGCATCCTAGAATATTAAAAGAAGTAACTTCAGAGATAGTGGATGCACTGACAGTAATTTTCCAAGATTAAATATTAGAAAAATTTCAGAGATTGGAAAACTGCTAAATAGGGAAGGAGACAAAAAAAATTGTAACGATTAGTTATTCCATGAGTAGGGAGATAATGCTATAGCTTTAAAAGGCATGAGTGAAATCACATCTGGAATATTGTGCACAATGCTGGTCACTGCTCTTACAGGAGTATGGTAATGCTTTGGAAGCAGTTCATAGAAGATTGACCAAACCAACACCTGGAATGAGTGGATTGCCTTAGGAGGAATGGCTAGATAGACCAGGCCTGTATCCTCTGGAGTTTAGAAAAGTTAAGCAAGAAGGCAAAAGCTTGGCAAATGCAATTTAATGTGGGGAAGTCTAAGGCTACGTTGGCAGGAAGAATAGAGCAGTTATTTAAAAGGAGAAAACCTCCAGAAAGCTGTAGCAAGGAGGGATTTGAGAGTCCTTGTTCATGAATCACAAAAAGCTGACATCCAAGTTCAGCAGATAATAGGGAAGGCAAATGGAATGACAGCTTTCATTTCAAAGGAAATAGAGTATAAGTTTAGGGAAATTCTGCTAAAATTATGGAAGACATGAGTTAGATGATGCCTGAAATATTATGAATAGTTTCGGCCCCCTTATCTAAAGAACAATATACTGGCATTGAAGGTTCACTTGGTCAAACCTAGATTTGGAGGGATTGTCTCATTAAGAAAGCATGAATAACTTTGGCTTGTACTCATTGGAATTTCAAAGAATGATTGGCAACCTTATTGAAACATACAAGAATCTTAAGGGACTAAGACTGAAAGCCTATTTCTCCTTCTCTAGCAACAGAAGGAATAATCTCAGAGTAAAGGATTGTCCATTTGAGACAGAGATGAGGAGGGTAGTTAATTTGTGGATTCTTTATCACAGAGGATTGTTGAGTCTGGGTTGTTAAATATATTCGAGACTGAAATACTGTATATAGATAATTAGTTGGTAAGAGAATCACGGGTAATGGAAAAATGCATGAAAGTGCAGTTTAGGATTATAAAATTAGCCACAATCTCATCGAATGGTGGAGCAGACTTGAAGTGTCGAATAATCTATTTCTGCTCCTGTCTTATGGTTTTATGGTCTGACTGTGAAAATGGATCGCAAATTATCACTCAGCTTTATAAAATGTTGTAAATTCTTGCTTGTTATGTTTTACCCATTTGATGTATTTTAGAGTTTGAAATGCAGGATGTTTAAAAAACATTTTGCTACTAGGCTCAGAATTAAGGCTCAACTCCACTTCCACAAGTGAATGCAAATTTAGTCATGAATGCAGCTCACTCTCCAAATTTAACTAGCTTTCGGAAGTTATATTTCTAGTGTTACCTTGTTATATTGATATTTTTGGATAGTGATGCCAGGGAGGTTTTGTAATTATATAAAATATTACTTACAAAGAAATAGATTTTATGTTTTATTTAAAGCTCTAAAATCCAGTTTTCAATTTACAGAGGAAAGATTTGGCTACTTACTTGCTAGTTCTTACTGAGAAACAGAATTGTTCATGACAACTTTTTTAAAAAAGCGAATGTTAACTGGCCACCTGAGACTCACACAACTTGATTTTAAGCAAGCTTTGATATGCATGGTCAGCTCTTCCACTAAAACACTTAGGTGCTTTGGTAAAATATTGCCGACAGGCCCCTATACTGCATTTATAGGGTCCTGATGTAATGGTTAGGTATCAAAATGTAGCACTGCAGGTCATAAAGCACTCCTTCCCTCTCTCAATGGTTGATTTCTCATGTCACCTCGCTACCCCATTGCTATGTCTCCTAGTTTTCAGACCTTGTTACCTTTCCCATACTGTATGTTTGACTCTGTATTTAGCTCATGAAGCCTTGGTAACTTATCAAATGTATTCAGTTGAGACCCAATTATACAAAAAATGTTATGATTCCAGTGGATTGCAATACTGGACAAGTCTGAACCCAAAGTGAACCCTGGCTTGATAGTCCTAAGTTTCAGTTTTGCAATTTGGTTGCCATGATGGGACATTACTGAAGATATTCACACAAATCTGATAACCTACTTTTACCAAAAGAATATAAGTTTATCACACAAAATGATAAAAAAGAGATAAGTGATAATTTAGATTAAATTAGATTACTTACAGTGTGGAAACAGGCCCTTCAGCCCAACAAGTCCACACCGACCCGCCAAAGCGCAACCCAATCAGACCCATTCCCCTACATTTACCCCTTCACCTAACACTATGGGCAATTTAGCATTGCCAATTCACCTAACCTGCACATTTTTGGACTGTGGGAGGAAACCGGAGCACCCGGAGGAAACCCACGCAGACACAGGGAGAATGTGCAAACTCCACACAGACAGTCGTCTGAGGCGGGAATTGAACCCGGGTCTCTGGGTCTGTGAGGCAGCAGTGCAGATTTTATCAAAACGTGCTTAAAAATAAAATTCAACTCTTTTTCAAGGTAATATATGTTGAAGATACTAAATCCCAGTAAAACATCATTTTTTCCTTTAATTTAAAAATTCTTAGCAAACAGACAAGGCTGTAGTTGTTTCCATTCGACAACTTTCTGCATCTTCACCAGAAATGATTCTCCTCATTTCTCCCTGAGGCCTGCAGACACACAGGCTAACTCATTGACTTTTCTCTGACTTGACTAATTGAGGCTGCTAAAACAGCTTGAGACTTCTTTCTAGCTCTGTTGACCTAGAGTCTTCCAACATTTAAACCAGCCTTCAGCTGGTAAGAGTCCTTTCTTCTAAAAACAACATGCTTTACTGTCTCAGCCATCTGTCTTTTCCATAGATCATAGCAGTTCCTTTGGTAAATACCCAGCAATTATCTCCCTAAGTAGATTGCTAATCATTTAATTTAATCACCTTCTTTCTTGAAAATAATTTATTTTAACTTACTATTCCAAATGACTTTCTATTCCTTTCTTAAAGAGAAAAAAATCATACCTCCACACCATAAAACCCATTTACCTCTACTTCAGAATCCAAGTTGCTAAATAGCAATAAACTTTAATTTTTTTTTACAATAGATCTGTTCATTCACTGGATCCAAAGGCTGTTATAAATATTGTTCATTGTAATGGTAATGTCAGGAAAGGTACACTGCTTAAAAATCAATTAACCTTCAACTCAAGATGGCACTATGTGATTGGACAAAGATCAATTAAGCAAGCTAATGTATGCAATGGCTATAGGCAAAGCTGAAGGCAATGCTAAAAGTGTGCACTTGCTTTTAATATAGCTGAAACAAGAGTAATTGAAAAAAAAACAATGGAAAATTAATTTTTTATTTGAATTGTTCTAAAGTAAACTCCATTTTTTCTGACTTGCTCCTGTCATTAAAATGAGGCGTTCTTGTAAAACCAAACATGCAGAAAATGAAAGGTGAGAGCTGTCTGCACCATGGAACCATTTTTTACACAGCAGCAGCTTTTATTAGATTCATCTTTCCGCAGATAAATCTTTAAACTAATGCAGTTCTTATGAAACGATCATAAAAATTTACAGCCAGTAACTTTTGCCATTCCCTTACATAGTGTTAAAGTACTTTAACAAACCCTCGTTAATGTCTTTAATTGATTGCCTAACGAGTCATAACCATTTTCAAAAGAATTTCTGGAATGCAGGCCCTTTTAAACTAACCCTTCTATCTCTAAGAGTGAAATACTTCATGTAAAATAATAAAATACTATCACTTGGCGTATTGCCAGATTTTTAACCAACTTTAACATAAGGGGATGCAATATAAGTGAATTCTATGTAACACCTTTAAATAGTATTTTCAAAGCATTAAATATGTCTCTTGTGGTGCAGTAGTAGTGTCCTTTCTGCCAGAAGTCAAAATTCAAATCTAACCTGACTGTACTAGTGTCATAATGCATTTAAAAGATTGATTCAAAATGTTGTTTAATCAACATAACCTTTACAAGATCCCAAAGCAGAAAACAAACAAAAAACTAGAAACGCATATCGATATGCTCAATATCTGTAAAAAGGGAAAAAAATCAGGTTAATCTTTGTTGCAGACCTGAATACAGATGAGGACTCATTTTTCTTTTCAGTCACTGATGACCATGCTGTACATTGTCAGAATATCTTTGTTGTAAAATTGACCTTGGCAGTATTGATTGTTTGGGCAATACAGGATCTGCTCAAGGTGGCACCCAATTTTTGAGTGTACACTTGACTGTGAATTGCACCAAACAGACACCATCTTGATGGGGCTGTTAGTGCACTCACAGCAAGCAGCCATGGTGGCATGCAGAACAGAACAGCTTTTACACCAATTAGCTGCATCACCAATTCGATATCAACAGTGTTACTCAGGAGCAAAACACTCCAGCCAATGCTCACACTTAGCCTCACACAGTGGGACAGACATTCAGCAGCAGGAAGGAGTTGTGCCTTCCTCCCTCTAGCAATGCAATTTTAAGGGGTCATAAACTAACCAGTTCTATGACATGGGATGTACCAGTATTTTGGGTGTATTTTGTGCCCAAAGTGTCCCAGTTTAGAAGTATTTTATCACTGTTATGGGAGGAATACGCTGGTAATGAAGCCCCATTTACTCCACCAGTCATACTATTACTAAAAATATGTTAATTCAATTACCAAAATTGCAATTGCCAATAGACCTGAACCAGACTTCTTTAATGGATTGAAAATAATTGATTTATAATAAACAAATCTTATTCTTAAAACAATTGGCAAGCACTGGATACACCTAAACTATAATCTAGAATTAGAATCACATTGCTTAATTGCAAGCAGAGACATACTCACATAATACAAAAGACAACATTGTCTGCAGAGAATGCATTTTTTAAAAAAATCATTAAAAATAAAAAATACCTCTGTTGGCTAGGAGTCATAAACAAAAAATAGACTTTAATGATCTCTCATGGTCTACCATGTTTTCCACTGACGAGATTGAATTGATAGCAGTTATAGATTGATGGAAGATCAGTTTGGATTGAAATCTTGCTTGATCTGAGTCCTTGTAAAATCTTTACAGTTCACCTTTTCAGGGCTTATATGATAGTCTGATATTTGAAAATGATTATCAGGTTCCTAGGACTTCAACTGAGAGAAAGAGAGAGACATGTAGCTCCTGAATTTTCCTTACAATTACTTACATTTTTAAATTTTCATGGGGGATGTTAACCTATGTATAGACTGAAAAGTCAGATTGTAAGATATAGTCTAGAGGAGGAATTTATTGAATGTTTTCAGGACAATTTCTTTGACAAACATATTATGATACTAACAAGAAAGCAGATTATACAAACCAGGTTTTGCCCAATGAAACAGGATTAATTACTAACTTCCTGGTGAAAGCACCTTGAGCTAGCAATGACCATAATATGATTGAATTTTAAATACACTTTAAGGAACTGTAGATCCTACTATTTTAAACTTAAACAAGGGCAACTATGAATGCAGAACTAATGAAAGTGGAGTGGCAATTTAGCTTAAGGAATAGGCCCATAAGACCATAAGACATAGGAGTGGAAACAAGGTCATTCGTCCCATCGAGTCCATCCTGCCATTTAATCATGGCTGATGAGTGTTTCAATTCCACTTACGCACACACTTCCCATAGCCCTTAATTCCTTGCGAGATTAAGGAATTATCAATCTCTGTCTTGAAGACATTTAACATCCCAGCTGCCACTGTGCTCGGTGGCAATGAATTCCACAGGCCCACCACTCTCTGGCTGAAGAAATGTCTCCTCTTTTCTGTTTTAAATTGACCCCTTCTAATTTTAAGGCTATGCCCACGGGTCCAAGTCTCCCCACCTAATGGAAACAATTTCTCAGTATCCACCCTTTCTAAGCCATGCATTAGCTTGTAATTTTATATTAGATCTCCCCTCAACCTTCTAAACTTTAAAGAATATAGTCCCAGGATTCTCAGCCGATCATCAAATGTTGGGCCTACCATTCCAGGGATCATCCATGTGAATCTCCGCTGGACACGCACAGTGTTAATATGTCCTTCCTGAGGTGTAGGCCCAAAATTGGACACAGTATTCTAAATGGGGCCTAACTAGAGCTTTATAATGTCTTAGAAGCACATCACTGCTTTTATATTCCAACCCTCTTGAGATAAATGACAACATTACATTTGCTTTCTTAACCATGGACTCAACCTGCAAATGAACATTTAGAGAATCCTGGACTAGCACTCCCAGATCCCTTTGTACTTTGGCTTTATGAATTTTCTCACTGTTTAAAAAATAGTCCATGCCTGTATTTTTTTCCAAACTGCAAGACCTCGCACTTGCTCATGTTGAATTTCATCAGCCATTTCCTGGACCACTCTCCTAAACTGTCTAAATCTTCCTGCAGCCTCCTCGCCTCCTCAGTACTACCTGCCTGTCCGCCTAACTTCGTATCATTGGTGAACTTCTCCAGAATGCCCCCAGTCCCTTCATTCAGATCATTAATATATAAAGTGAACAGCTGCAACCCCAACACTCAATCCTGCGGGACACCGCTTGTCACCAGCTGCCATTCCGAAAAAGAACCTTTTATCCTAATTCTCTGCCTTCTGTCAGACAGCCAATCCCCAATCCATGCCAGTAGCTCACCTCGAACCCTATGGACACTTGCCTTACTCATCAACCTCCTGCGAGGCACCTTATCAAAGGCCTTTTGGAAGTCTAGGTAGATAACATCCACTGGGTTTCCCTCGTCTACCCTCCTTGTTACCTCTTCAAAGAATTTTAACAGGTTTGTCAGGCACTACCTCCCCTTACTAAATCCATGCTGACTTGTTCTAATCCGATCCTGCACTTCCAAGAACTTAGAAATCCCATCCTTAGTGATGGATTCTAGAATTTTACTACAACCGAGGTTAGGCTAATCGGCCTATATTTTTCCACTTTTTGTCCTGATCCTTTCTTGTACAAAGGGGTTACAACAGTGATTTTCCAATCATCTGGGATTTTCCCTGACTCCAGTGATTTTTGAAAGATCACAGTCAGCACCTCTGCTATTTCCTCAGCCACCTCTCTCAGAACTCTGGGATGTAGCCCATTGGGGCTAGGAGATTTATCAATGTTTAGACCTTTTAGCTTTTCTAGTACTTTCTCTTTTGTAATGACTACCATACTCAACTTTGCCCCCTGAGTCTCCTTAATTATTGGGATATTACTCATGACTTCCAGTGAGGACTGACAAAAAGTACTTATTAAGTTCTTCAGCTATTTCCTTAGCTCCCAGCATGAGCCTTCCAGCATTAATTTGGAGTGACCCAATTTCTACTTTTGCCTCTTGTTTGTTTCTTATGTATTGAAAGAAATCTTTGCTATCATTTCTAACATTATTGGTGAGCTTACCTTCATATTTGATCCTCTCTTTCCCTAGGTCTCTCTTTGTTATCCTCTGTTTGTTTTTGTAGTCTTCCCAATCTTCTGATTTCCCAATGCTCTTAGCCACTTTATAGGCTCTCTCCTTTCTTTGATACATTTCCTGACATTCTTTGTCAGCCATGGCTGTCTGACCCCTCCCCGGATAATCTTTCTTTTCTTTAGGATGAACCTCTGTACTGTGTCCTCAATTACACCCCCCTGTCTTCCCCGGTAGGCTCTGTTTCCAGTCAATTTTCATCAGTTTCTCTTTCATGCCCCTGTAATTACCTTTATTTGACTGTAACAACATTACATCCAATTTTGCCTTCTCTCTTTCAAACTGCAGACAGAACTCTATCATATTGTGATCGCTGCCTCCTAAATGTTCCCTGACTTTAAGATCTTTTATAAAGTTTGGCTCATTACATAGAACTAAGTCCAAACTGGCCTGCTCCTTATGGGCTCCATCACAAGCTGTTCCAAAAAGCCATTCTGTAAGTATTCCATGAATTCCCTTTCTTTGGATCCACTGGCAAAATTATTTGCCCAGTTCACCTGCATATTGAAGTCCTCCATCAATAGAAAAGCTGTGCAAAAATTTAAGGGGGAATTCTAGAATACGCAAACCACATTCTAATAAATAAGGAAAATTCTAAAGGATGAGCCAGCCATTGTAGTTAACTAACAATGTCAAAGATAGCATCAATTTTGAAGAAAATACATATAGTTATGCAAAGCTAGGTGACAGACCAGCAGAATAGACAGAATATAAAATGGCAAATAACTGTTAAAAGATTAATAAGGGAAAAATTATAGTAAGAGAGAAAATGAGCCAAAAATATAAAACATGTTAGAAAAAATATCTTCAGATATTTGAAAAAGAAGACTGAACATATTAAGTGTTGGTCCTAAAGGAAATGAATCTGGAGAATCAGCAACGAGGACAAAGAGATGGCAGACAACTTGAACAGGTATTTTGCATTGGTCTTCGTGAGAAACAATACAAGTGCAATCTCAGAAATAGCTGTAAATCCAGAAAAGAAAGGAAGGGAGGATCTCAAGAAAATTACAATTACTGGGGAAGTGAGACTGAGTAAATTCTTGAAAGCTCATGCCTGAAACGTTGACTCTCCTGCTCCTCGATTGCCGCCTGATCTGCTGTGCTTTTCCAATGCCACATATTTTGACTCTGACTCTCCACCATCTGCAGTCCTTACTTTCTCCTAGTGAGTAAATTGTTGGAACTGTGAGCTGATGAATCCCAAAGTGCTGATGGATTTTGTCCTAGTACATTAAAAGAGATAATCGGTAAAATAGTTGATGCATTGGTTTTAATTTTCCAAAACTTGTTAGAATCAGGAGGTTTCTTTCAATTGGAAAATAACTAACATAATCCTTCATTCAAAAAGAGAAAGAAGCAGAAATTGTAGGCCAGTTAGCTCAACATTTATTTCAGAGATAATATTGGAAACTATTAATAGAGTTTTTAATCAAAGGATACTTGGATAAGTTCAAGATAATCAGACAGACCTACCATGATGTTGTCAAAGGGAAATTGTGTTTAACTAATTTATTGGAGTTCTTTGAAGAAGTAACTTGTGTTGAAAATAAAGGAGAATCAGTTGATGTAGATTTCCAGAAGGCATTTGATAAGGTGCCACATCAGGGTTTATTGTTCATGCAGTAGTTGGAATAATATTAGCATAGAAGATTGGCTTGCTAACAGGAAGCTGGGCCCAGGAATAAACAGACCTTTTTCAGCCTAGCAGCATGCCATGAGTAGACTACAACTGGGGTCAGTGCTGGGGCATCAACACTTTCCAATTTGTGTAAATGATTTGGAACTAAAGATTTTGTAGCTAAATTTGCTGATGACATGAAGCTAGGTTGGAAACTGAATTGTGAAGTGGACATAATGAGCCTACAAAGGGATGCAGATAGGTAAAGTGAGTGGGTAAAAATCTGACAAATGGCGTACAATGTCAAAAAGTGTAAAATTGTTCATCTTGGCAGAGACAATAAAAAAAGAGGCAAATTATCCAAATTGTGAAAGGCTGCAGTGCTGTGAAATATGGAGAGGTCTGGGTGATGGATCACAGAAATATAGTTTGCAGGTACAGCAAGTAATCAGGAAAACTCATAGAATGTTATGTTTTATTGCAAGAACAGTTGAATGCAAGAGGGAGACTGTTATGTTTCAGTTGTATAGAACATTGGTGAAAGTGCATTGGAGTATTGTATACAGTATTGGTCACTGTCCTTATGGAAGGATGTTAATACTTTGGAAGCAGTTCAGAAAATGTTTACTAGACAAACACCCAGAATGAAGAAAGGCTAGACATGCTGGGTCTGTATCCTCTGGAGTTTAGAAGAGTCAGAGATGACTTAATTGAAACGTATAAGATCCTGAGTGGACTTGACCTGCTCGATTTTGAAAACATGTTTCCTCATGTGGGAGAATTGAGAACTTGAGGTCACAGCTTATAAATAAGAGGTCACCTATTTAAAACAGAGATGCGAAAACATGTTTCTCTCTCAGAGGATTGTGAGTCTTTAGAATTCCTTTGTACAAACGGCAGTGGATGCAAAATGTTTAAGTGTTTTTAAGGCAGAGGTATTATGAACTCTTGATTACCGAGGGAATATTGGGGATATTATTCCAGCTTTACGTTATCACTATCACAACTACCTCAACATTACTGTACTCCGAAAGTAGTCAATCCAGGATCTTGTTAACATTAACAGTTACTCCCAGATAATATTGTCAAAACTCACTCTAATCCATCACATCAAGTAATAGTCACTGCAAGACCAAATTATTGTTAATACAGGCACTCCAGTATCATACGGTTGATAACTCAGTCATTTTAATATTGTGCTACAATTAGTGGAATCATTATACCTTAAGACAATGAAACTATAAGAAATAGGAATAGCAGTAGGCCCTTCGGCCCTTCGCAACCCTTCTGTCATTTAATAACATCAGTGCTGCTCTGATCCTCGTCACATTCATTTTCTTGCCCTTTCTCCACAATTCCGGATTCGCTACTGATCAACAAACTATGAATCTTAGTCTTAAATATACACAAGGACTCTGCCCTCACAGCTCCTTGTGGCAAGGAATTTCAAACACTCTCAACTGTCTGAGAGGAGAAACTCCCCTTCATCTCAATCTTAAATTGGTGCCCCTTTATTCTGAAACTACGTCGTCTCTTCGCAGGTTCTCCCATAAGAGCATTTACTATGTCAAGGCCCTTAAGAATCTGATATACTTCAATGAAATAACCTCTCATTCTTCTAATTTCCATTGAGAAGAGTCCCAACCTGTTTAGCCTTTGCTCATAAGTCAGTCCCTCTGTACCAGGGATTATCCTAATGGACCTTCTCTGAACTGCCTCCAAGGACAAAATATCTTTTCTTAAATAAGGGGATCAAAACTGCTGACAGTATCCCAGATGTGGTCTCACTATCACCTTGTGCAGTAAGACTCCCTACACTCAAACTCCAAACTTTCTGATAGCTTTCCTGATTACCTGCTGCACCTGTGTGCTAGCTTTGTGCACAAGTATCCCCAAGTCCCTTCATGTTGTAGATTTCTGTCGTTTTTCTCCATTTAAATAATAGTCTGTTTTTTCGTTCTCCTTTTCAAAATGAACAACTTCCTGTTTTCCCACATTATACTCCCTTTACTAACGTTTTGCCCATTCAGCCTATTGATATCTGGTTGCATTCCTCTTGCAACCTACCTTCCTATCCATTTTTGTGTTCTCTGAAAATTTGACAGCAACACATCCATTTCCTTCTTTCAAGTCAGCAATATACATTGTGATGAAACAGCAACGATCCCTGTGGATACACTGGTTACAGGTCATCAACCTGAAAAAGAATCTTCTAGAACTAGCTGTTACTTGCCCATGCGCTAATTCTCTACCCATGCCAATACATCACATCCAATATTTGGGCTGTGATAACTTACCCTTTTATGAGGTACCTCATCCAACCCTTTTGGGAATTTAAATGCAGCACATCTACTGGTCCCCCTCTAACTGCTCTGGTTGAGACTTCCTCAAAAAACTCTAATAAGCTAATCCAACATGATTTCCCTTTTGTGGAAGCCATGCTGACTTTGCTTGATTAGATTATGATTTTCTACATACAGACAATTAGCCTGAAATTGCTACCACCACTGAATCAAACAACAACTGCATTCATTGAGAATTCTGTAACCGATAATTGTAAACAAAGTTGAATTGTTGTCTTATAGGTTTTAATTTTGGCTATGCTTTAGGATTAAAGAAAATTTAAATTATTTTGAATGCCTCTGGAAAGGTACAGTGGCAGTTTATTAGACTGTTGTTGGCAAAAAGGTTTTCAGTTGTAAGGAGAGACTGGAGAATTTAGGATTGCTCTCTTTGGAACAGAGAAGGTTAAGTGGTATCCGGAAGGAAAGCTAAGAAGTGATGAGAGTTTTTGAGAAAGCAGTGACAGAAAAGCTATTCCCTTCAGTAAGTGGGTCAATAACTGGAGGCCAAAGGTTTAAATCATTTGCAAAAGACCTAGACAGGAGTTGAGAATTCTTTTCACTCAGAGAATTGTCAGGATCTGGAATGGTCTGGCTGGAAGTTGAATCTATAAATAATTTTAAAAGAAAGTTGAGCAGGTTATGGACAAAACAAGGGTGTGTAGGACTAAAATGACTTTTCTGTCAAAGACTCAGTACTGACACAATGGCAAGTGGTCTCTTTCCTTGTCAGTTTCTTTTTAATTACTTTATTAAATGCATTAAAAATCATAAAATTGGCATGATCAAATATTGTAGGAATTGGATTGATGGAGCAATGTATCAATGGATGCTTTGACTAATAATGCTCTGACAAGGTGAAAAATATTTGTATTAAATAAATGATAATGTATATTTTATCAAAGTTGAAGTTTTCTGAAATCTGTCTCAAATCCAAATTTTATTAAATTTTGTTGCTTGAAGTAAAAGCCCATTTAAAAAGGTCATGCTCCAATCATCTTATGTTGAAATACTTCCTAACAAAAGGGCAGATGGGTGGGAGAGGGGGTGGGGTTGGCTTGTTAATCACAAATGAAATCAAATCGATTGCAGAAATGATATAGAGTCAGAAGACATGGAATCTGTGTGGGTAAGGTTGAGAAAAGGTAAAAGAACCTAATGGGAGTACAAGGCCTCCTAACAGTAATCAGGATGTGGGGCAGAAAATAATCCAGAAATAGAAAAGGCATGTGATAATGGCTCTATTATAAGAAAGACCTTATTATAATAGTCATGGGGAACTTCAATATGCAGGTGGACTGCTGGAAGATTTCAAGAAAAGGAATTTGTAGAGTGTCGACGAGATTTATTTTCTTTTTGGAGCAGCTTGTGGCAGAGTCCACTGTGGAATGGGTGATTCTGGATTGGGTGATGTGTGATGAGTTAGACTTGATTAATGAGCTTAAGGTGAAGGAACCCTAGGAGGCAGTGACCATATTATGATAGAATTTACCCTGCGGTTTGAGAGAGAGAAGCTGGAATCAAACGTAGCTG